>NC_136495.1:74818050-74898050 GCF_053919585.1 Euprymna scolopes | reverse complement strand
AATAAAAATTATTATAATTATAAGGCCTTTAAGTAATTAAAGCTGATCCCTATTTGTGAATTGAGAACAAGACTGCGAATTAGTTGCATGTTTCATTCACTCTTGTTTGGTCGAATACTCTCATCGCTGTCTGATTTATGACAAGCTCGTTTATATGGCTTCATAGGTAACTAAATTCACTTCCATTAAAATGTTAATTCCTAATGGTCGAGTGGAAGAACGCTAGACTGCAAAGCCAAGGTTGACTGTTGATTGGATTCGAGTCACGCGACTAGCAGTAATTATCACTTCTTACACTGATGATGACGTATGCATGAAAAACTAGTGTGTGCAAGTATTAAAAATTATTCTCTTCATATATATATATATATATATATATTAGATTTAGTGGAGATGGTAATTAATAAAAACTGAAGAAAGTGCTCAATACTGTTGTAGAGCAAATATGCGTTTTATTTTTTATTGCCGTATCTTTCTGTTAAGTTACATTATTGCTTCGGCTACACGGCCGTTTTTTTTTTTTTTTTTTTTTTTTTTTTTTGCCGTCTGTAGCGTTCTGAGACTTCAAAGTCTGAGAACGCTACAGACGGCCAAAAAGAAAAACGGCCGTGTATCCGAAACAATAATGTAACTTAACAGAAAGATACGGTAATAAAAAATAAAACGCATATATATGCGCCTGTGTGTGCGTGCTTAATAAAATGTTTAAATATTTTCAGATTACAGCTTGTAATATATGTTTCGATTATTGTAAAATTAAAGTCTATAAATATTAGTATCAATATTTATAAGGCAATTCCAATTAGATAAAATGCTCATAATACGAGATAGAGCAATAGTATAATTTTCATATATATATATATATATATATATATATATATATATATATACACACACACACACACACGCACATATATGCAAATGTGTGGGTGGTGGGTGTGAGTGTATTTGAGCAACATTTTTATTTTTTATGCATGTTTAATTAAACAACGGTGACAGTTCCTATTTTTTTTTTATCCATAATGCCAATGATTTAATGTTTTGCTCATTCGAGCAAAGAAACCGAGCATCAAGCAAGATCGATACGAAGGGAAAGAATGTATGCTAAAACGCTTCCAATGCGGTTTTAATCAACTTTAATAAATTCACTAACTTTTAAATCTGTAACTAATCACGTGGTACGCGACAAAGATTCATGAGAGTCGAAAATACAATTATGGCGAGTTACTGTTCACACACATGTACAATATATTAAATTGTTGGCCTGCACACTCAAAAAGATGGGTCGAAAAGTGAACAGCGAAATTGTTACTGTTGTTTTAGACGCGTCGACGGTCGCCTAGGTGTTCGTTTCGATCCTAATTTGAAGGAGTGGCTAGTCTAGTCTCACAGAAAAGAAACAGTGTCTGTGGATGACTATAAATACTCCTTATCTTGGGTTGAGCATATTGTTGAGTTGAAATAACAAAATAGCATATAATTCCTTTTTATGTAAAAAAAAAAAAAAAAAAAAAAAAGTGGAGTTTAAGGCGTTTGGACAATGTTGACCACTGTAATTTCACACACCTATATTAGCAGAAGCCAAACTAGTGTAGCGGCTAGAAGCCTTGAATATTGTTTAGGCAGTCGATTTTCGATCCTGGCTTGAGGTAGTCTAGCCGCACTGGAGAGCTGTAACACAACGAAACAGTATATATTAAGCCCCCTCCCCTTTGGGTAGAGCACTCTCGTAAATAATCTCACCTGCTCTTTAATTGGCTGTAAGTGCGAGGCTCGCTCTTTGTGAATAAAAAGACAAGCGGCTTGAGCACTATAAAAGTGATGGCCGAATGTTTGTTTCTTGAGGTCATTTGCGAGCGCCGCTCCCGTGGTTCGATGGGTGGAATTACCGGCTATCAGCACGATGGTTCGAGGTTCAATCCTTGACTAGGAAAAGATGCTAGTGTACCTGCACTGAGGAGTTGTGATACAACGACACAGTACTGTTGTGGATTACTATACACACGCACCTACACGCACGTGTGTGTGTGTGTGTGTGTGTGTGTGTGTGTGTGTGTGTGTGTGTGTGTGTGTGTGTGTGTGTGTGCGTACAACGATATAGAACAAAGCAATTCCGAATATTCAACAAGGTCACTCTTTTCAGTTTTTCATCGACTCCCGTTGTCGGGTTATTCGTCGCAGAATAAATATCCGAAACTTCAAAAATTATCTTTTTAACATTTCGACGCCACATTACTAATACAATCCTATCAGATCACACCTACGATGTAGATATGGAGGCGTCGATGGGTAAACAAAACACGTTTAACCTGACAAGTTTTGAGATTTCTATCATTCCTAAAACGTTTATACTTGATGACTTGCATTGTTTTTGAAACTCACGAGTAGCATATACAATTTCACATGGTTAAAATGAGATCATGTTTTTATACACTTCTTAACCAAAACAGTGTTAACTTCTTTCTTTTAATTAATTTGGAGCGAATTTTCATTCGCCTGTGAACCTTTCAAAACAACTATAGTGTCGTAGTTGTAGCCACCAGACTATTCAACAACTTGATTTTCCCGTAAATGAATATATCCTTTCTTTCATACGCAAGAACAGGTGCGATTCTCCGTCATTATCAGAAGTCGTAACACAGTTTCGCTATTGCCAGTCCTGACGACACCGGACAGAGTAAAAAAAAAAAAAAACAACCTTGGTTCATTTTTGAAGAATCATAATGTTATCAACACGCTTAATGGTCGGTCGTTAGTAATATTACGCATCATTAACACTCGTCACTTGATGTCACGTAAACGCGGGAAATGATCTTAGCTTCTGTTTTGGATCAAATCCACGGTGATGCCAGTTTTTTTAAATTTTACGTACGTGTGTAAGTTTATATATTTTTGTGTACAGGATTAAATTTTAAACTAATTAACCGATCATTATGATTTTTGGACTAAGCAGCAAATCGCAAAGGGATAATGTGAGTATATTATTTTTATTATTGAATATAATCAAAAGCAAAGCAAAATATGATGAAAGTAAAAATAAAATAGATAAACCCCATAATTTATTATACCATACCTGTTCACACTGAAACACTTATCACAATATTCTGTGGATCTATATTGAAAAATCTTGTAAAACTTTGTGACATATTTCCATTCTATGGAGGTCAGGTGCGAACGAACACCCCATAATTTTATTATACCATATTTCTTCAAGCTGAAACATAATTATCAAAGTATACTTACGCAGGTAGATATGAAGTTTTTTTTTTTATTAAAGTTTGTGCCTATTTGCATTCTACGGAGGCCAGGCGCGAATGCAGACCCACCAAATTTATTATACCATCCCTATTTAAGTTAAAACATACTTATCAAACTATCCTTATGTACGTCTATATCAGAAACACGCACGCACACATACATATGTACACATATCACACACATATACACATGCATACATACACAATACACATTACGCACACATACATATACATACACACACATGCAAACATACACAAGACGGTCATTAGTATACATACATATAAATATATACATGCATACATACATACATACATGTCTACAATCATACGCTCATATATACTCATATACATACACAATGCATAATACACAACATACATATACATACCCACATGCATGCATACACATATATATATACATCCACATATACACACACATACGTACACATATGCACATATATATACATACACTTACCTACATATACATACACATACATATATATGCATTCATACACATACACGCACATATACACATACATATACATACACACATGCATACAAACATATATAAATGTATATACATATACATACAAACATATATATATATATACACAGACACATATATATACATATACACAGATATAAATACATATAAACACACATGTACATATATAAATATATACACACATATGTAAATATACATAGATATAAATACATATAAAAACACATGTACATATATAAATATACACACACATACATATGTAAATATACATACACATATACATACACAGATACATATAATGATGGCAGATTTATTGTTACATGCATTCTGCATTTCAGGCGTAGAGACGTCACAGCTTTTTTATCGCCACAGGACATTTTTTTAATAGACAAATGCCTGAGGGAGTATCTATACAAAGATGATGTTACAGAGTTTTAGCTTTGTACGGCAGCTAAATCTCTCTCTCGGTTCAAAATGTTGACATCCAGCAACAAACGAGAGGAAGATAGCCAGCAACAAGTCAAACTGCAGACCAGCTTCATGCGGGTACTGGTCTCCGCTATGTTGTTTTTTTTTAATCAGACTGTCACTTTTATTGTAGTAAATGATGATGATATGGACAAATTCACAATTTCACAAATAAAATCGACGACGAGTTAAATATAAACACAGTCCAACCGACATATATTAAAGACTTCATTCATATATATATATATATATATATATATATATATATATATATATATACGCACATCATTCACACACACATACACACATATATATATATATAATTCATATATATATATAATTCATATATATATAAAATTAATATATATATATATATATCTATTTATTATTATTATTTTCATTATTATTTCATGTATTCACATACACATGTATAAGGGAATATATTTTATGCATAGATTTTCAGTAATAACTCTAACAGTACTCAATACGTGAGTAGAGCTTATTAGCAAGTAATTAAAATATATATACGGCAATGAAATTGCACAGAATTTCAACCATTTCATTCTAGTTGTTTACCCGACATGTCCTTACGAATATATAAATAATTCCGAGTGGTCTCTGAAACAATTGTGCGCCAGACTAATAAAGTTGTAAAACTTAATTTGTGTACCTCTATTCAGTCTCTCTCTCTCTCTCTCTCTCCTTTCTCGTATATATACGTGTGTATGCGTGCAGTGTGTGTAGATAGGCACTAATATATGAGAGAGAGAGAGAGAGAGAGAGAATACAGACAGACAGAGGCAAATAGTGCCTATAAGTATCGGTGTGCGGAGAAACAGATCTCTTGACATTTTTTGTCGGTCTGTAAATCGGTACCATTTTATTTTGTCACGATTAGGTTTGAAATAACATTTGCATCGTTAGCAACGCGGACTCTATGGACGCGTCTTTCAGATATGCTTTATTCTTTTCTGTCCGTCACGTCTACTAATCAATGAACGCAGTTATATTCTGGGAGATAATGACAAGGGACGAAGTGGTTAGCGGTTGTCGGCCTTTGTTGAGAGGCTTTCAATTTATCTTGACAGCACAATGATTAGAAAATGAACGAGACAATGCGAATTGCATTTGCTCTGTTGAGAACTGGTGAAAGAGAGAAGAGGGAGAGAGAGTGGGAGAAGAGAGAGAGAGAGAGAGAGAGCGAAGTCGTTTTATTTAGTTTGTGTACAAAGACATTAAATGCGATATTTTAAAACTTTTGGATTCATTTGTTTCTTTCAAATGCTTTCTTGTTATTTAATATCTAAACATCTAGCATTAATGATTTGTTTGGCGTAAGTTTCTAATGTACACATTTCTGGGGGCGCTGTGGGTTCATACCTATCCCAACAGTATCTATACGCAATTGGCGATAATAAACCGATAGGATTTTAACTCGTCCGCTACGGTATTCCCTAGATTAATCACGCTCTCTCTTTTTTTCAAAGCAAGTTAAGTTTCCGTATTGTCACTTGCAAACGACCCCCCCCCCAAACATGAGTATGAGACGTCAAAGAGGGAGAAAAGCTTGGCGGTTCCGGTTTGGTCAAGAACGAGAAGAAATTCTCTTACTCTCTATCTCAATCTAAAACTAAACAACATTCTATGAACCAAGTTTCTTTCCTAGAACCAACCGCCTGTGAAACGCAATAACCCGCCGCTGCTTCCTAGTTGAATATAACATGGTCGTTTTCAAGTTCAATGTAAACAAATCCTTATTGAGCCGCCGTCTTAAATAATCAAATCCTATCAATTACCATTAATGATCATCACGGTGTTTCATTGGTTACCTGGCACTTATTGACCCTGATTTTCGAGTGGCTTTTGGGTCTTGATAAGTAGTGACCCCCTTATAAAATAATGTCACTCGTTGCTAGTTAGTTAGTCGATAATTCGCATCTCGTTCGTTCTACAAAAATTACTTTCACTTAGGATGATGGTTCGTCTGTAACGTTGTCCGCATGCCAACACACGTTGTGTCCAGTTTCAGCCGCACAAGATACCAAGACAAAGAATAGGAAATAACTCCAACTAGCTTGTTTTTTAAAGTAACGGCATTTATTTCCTCATTGGTACAGTTCTCGAACGTTATCTTATCTCTCTTGTGATCGTTCTCTTTTCTTTTGGGGGTTCCTTTTTTCCTCCACTGGCGACGTCACTTCTAACACACATCTACGCTATGTTACATGTCTCATAAATACCTGACGTCTTTCTAGAAAGAATTTCAAGTAGAAAATTATCGAGGAAACCAATGGCAACAATAGAATTTACGGATTAATTCAAAATGGTGATAATGAATCGATAATTTCGTTAGATCCCTTCTTCCCTTATCCGATTGGTCGGCTTAGAATTTTAGAGGTTCTGTCTTGGAATTATACTCTTAGACCTGGCACATTTCTCTCCCACCTGAGAAGGGTTTTGTTTTTGCTTTGTTTTTGCTTTTGTTACTATCAAATAGGGTGAGCGCTTATCGAGGATAAAAGCCTCTCGAGAATAAAAATGGATGAGACGGTAGTAATTGAGATTCGAAAGACGGGGCAGACTATGAGAGTACTTACATTTGTCAATGGTATACTCTGCGTTTGTTTGATTATCGAGTTCTCCTTGATTTTGTTGATATTGAAATTTCAGATGATCTAGTTTTAATCAGCTGGGAAGTAGTCCCGTAGTAATGCTTCTCACAGAGGGAAAAGTCATTCAATAGAAGCTCTGACCACGAAAATTCCGCTTGATGACGTGTACATTTAGGAGTAAGGAAATATTTTTTTCGTCATGGTAAAAAGTCGAGTTTTTACTGTGAATTTCATAAAAGGAGAAATCGTAGATTGAGGTTCAGTCGAGTATTTCTTTATTGAAATTACGAGTAGAGGAAAGAGTACTCTTTACGCCACCTCCCTAGATCTGACTACAGTACTCTTGATTAGGACATATCTAACTCTTATACAGGTTTAAAACTGCATCAGTAGTAAAGTACTTTGTGGAGTGGTAGAATGATCTAACCATTTGCTCCAGCACCCTAAACTACATGATGGTTTTCACTGGGGACTGACCTTCACTCCTGATCTGGAATGGAACACATACATCAAAGCTGTTGTCAAGATAACTTGAAAGTGGTTGGATCATTATACCGCCCCAAAAGATATATCACTGCCGATGCAATCCTCTATCTGTATAAGAAGAAATTATATCCTAAAATGGCAGGAGCAGATCGGCGCGCCCAATCCTATCCTGATAGAGTTCAAAACCGGCTTTGAAACCTATCAGGTGATGCCATTTTCCCCTGTAACCTTTTTTCTTTCCGTTTTTGAAGCCAAACAAGATTTCTATGAATAGAGAACTTGCATATTTCAACGATTCAACAGTTTCATGTCCTGTTTTTATAAAAGGGTTTCAGGTGTTCACAGAAAGCTTACGCACACTATATATATATTTTAGAGGTTCTGTACTGGAATCATACTCTTAAACCCAAAACTCTGCATATTTCTCTCCCGCCTGAGACGGTGATAATTGAGAGTCGAAAGATGAAGACTATAAAAGTACTTACATTGGTCAATGGTATACTCGGCGTTTGTTTGCTTATCGAGTTATCCTTAATTCCCAGAAAGCTTACGCACCCTATATATACATATATTAAGGACTATTTATCATGTAAAGAATTTTGAAGTTTTGGGATATTTAGCAGAGAAGCCAACAAACGAAAAAAAAAAGGTTAAAAATTCAAATATATAATAAATGAATGTTACCAAAAGCAAGATAATCACTTTTCTACTTACCTGGATATTTTGAGAGTTTTAACAGAATTTGAAGATTTTATTCGGGTTGTAAAATAACTAGTGTCGAGCTGGTAAGTTAAACCGGCAATCAACATGACCGACGAAAATACGCCGTCTCCTGAACATGAAGGTATCCATTACAATATGGTTTCATTTGCGACTAACAAATCGGCGAAAATATGTATTAAATAAATGTAAATACAAAAAGATACGAAAATAATCGAGTTTAGTTAAAATGAATGCAGCATCGTACCATTCTTACCGAGAAAATTGGGAGAGTTTGTTGATCGCATTGACGATATCAATTGTTCGAGGAAAGTTTTTTTTTTTAATTATTTATAAGGTCTATAAGGTCTGATAAGTAAGCGACTGAAAATGCAAAGAAATAATTTTATGGACTTGTTGGTCACGTATGAAACAATATTGTAATGTATATATTGTAAAAATAATAAATTGCGAACAGAGATAACTTGATGTTCGGAATTTTTGCAAACTATTCTATTGCACTATATATGTTCTGAAATCACAAAAAATATTCCTTGAGCCTGGACTTTTTACCTTTATGAATAAAACGTGGTCCGATGGTTAGAGCTGTCGACTGTCAACGCGACGGTTGTAGGTTGGATCCATGGCTGGTGAAAGGTGTATGTCTAGCCGCACTGATGAGTTGTGATACAACGAAACAGTACTGTATGTGATGACAAGTATATATATATATATATATATATATATATATATATATATATATATATATATATATATATAGGTAGGTCGACAAAAATGAATATTTATAATTCAATTATAATTATCAAGACCCTTTAAAAATAATTAGGATGGGCACTGTGGCACAATGACGTAGCCCTTATAGGCACTGTCTATGGAGTTATAACTAAAGCAATCAACTAGTGTTTATGCAATGTTCACGACTTCCGCGGGCACGGACACTTTAGATTGTCTAATGTATTTGACGTTTAATAGTTCTTAATTTCCTTAATTCCAGTGGCAACTGTTTGTTTTCCATGCGGTAGAAGTTCAGCAAATGGATCAAAAGGTGGCTTCGTGGCTCTGGTTCGAATCGTATGACCGGAAGGAATTGTTAGCCTGCACTGATGATTGCGTGTGTCTGTAGGTGAAAATTAATAATTATTATTTAATTATATATATATATATATATATATATATATATATATATATACATATAGGCAATTATTTTTTACCTACAGACACTAGTGTTTCATGCTTATGCAACTGTCAGTGTATAATGTGATAATTACTGCTGGTCGGGAGATTTGAATCCAGTCAGAAAATTACTCTTGGCTAGCATTCCACCTCAAGGCGACCAGCAATTCACAAGAATTGGGGGAAGTCAAATACCTGTAATAATCACAAATAATATGAAGAGCTATTTTCTAACCCAAATCAATCCCTCAGACTCTTTCCTCTCGTCTTTGTCAACTGGACACTCTAGCATAGACGATTTTCAATAAAGATAACCGTTGCCGACCTGGGACGCCACTAATGACCGTTACCTGACCAATATACCCAAATAACTTTCTACTTTTTATTATTGCACTCATTGTCCAACCTTTTTGCCGCACAAATAAACTCCTTTGTTGTTTGGTTTTAAGAGGTTTAGTTGTTTATTCCATGTTACGTGTTCGACTGTTAATTTATAGGGATGCAACCACGCATCCATAAAATTTCATGTAAAAATCAAAAAAAAAAATCAAGACAATTACTACAGAAATGGACTATTCAAGTAAGAGCTGAGATTGGCATGTCGCTTCTTATAGTTGACCCTAACCTGTTACCCCTGATATCTAAAAGACTGGCCCAAGACAGTTATAAGTGGTGGGATTTGTTTTCAAGCATGTGACGAAGCTATCAGTATTATGCATGTAAATCGAGTTCTAACTTCTAACAATAAGACAACATATATCGACCACATGGAGAGTTTTCAGACATCTATCAACACTTACAAAATGCATGGATCCCGGCGTATGTGATAGGAGCGTCATATGACATGTCCGATCTGTGCTCTTTTGTGGCTGCTAGACGTGGTCGACAATGAAGCGTTCAAATAATATGATTTTTTTACATAGCTGGAGTGTGTTAGCCAGGAAACATATCTTTTGTGGTATTGAAAGGTCGATAATAATCAAGACAAACACAACGGTATAATCAACAAAAGTGTAATAAAAATATGTTACTGGCTAACTGTGGCACTATTTGTTAGTACTACTAGCGTGTTCCCCTCCCCGTAGTGAGAATATGATTTGGCCGTAAGCGGAGGGATATACCGAGTTTCCCTCCTCTTTCCATTCAGACAGGTATCCTTTTTGGTTGGCACTCTGTAAAAGAGATGGGGGGGCAGCATTTTAATTAAAAAGTAGATAGATAATTAGCTTTTAAAGAGTTAATTGTTAAAGTTAATTGTTATGATTTGTAAATTGTTCTTGTAATATATTGTAATATTTTTGTAAAAATAAAATAGCTAAGATTTTATATATTACAACTTGTGTCGCTGTTATGTCTGCCTTAAATGTCGAGACGGTGCCAGCATCAAGAAGATTTCAACCTGAACAATATTCCAGACAGAGACGTGATCCTGAGAAAAGGAAGGGGACAGCCACACCCAAAATCCTAAGGAATACCTTTACTCTTCAACTCTGACAAAAAGGGCGTCTAACGGACAGATCCCATTGATCGGGCCATTGTGCCATAGTCTGGTACCGTTCATAGGATATTTACGTAACACGCAAGTCGGTCATGCCATTGACCGGTGCATAGTGTTATATCATCGATACATCCCAACATTTTCTACTCTTTAATCTCAGGCCAACTTTTTGCCATACAAATAAACTTTCGTTTTGTTTTAAAAGAGATTGTATTGTTTATCCTGTGTTTGTGATACCATTGTGGTGTTCATGTTCGACTATCATAAGCGTACGAACAAGCATTTCGCTAAAAGTGTATCAACTGCGCCATGTCCACGAAAACATTCAAATATTAATACACTTTTAATCACGTATTTGTTTCATTGTATTCTTTTCTTTGTACGATTAATATAGTATATTTATTTATGTTTACTATTAAAACAAACCCAGTAGCATTTAAATTTAAGACAAATCAGAAATCTTCTAAATCTATCGCATTATATATATATATATATATATATATATATATATATATATATATATATATATATATATATATATATACAGGGTGTCCGTAAAGTTACTATACAGTCTTATTGTTTTATTGTTTTATATTTGTATTAATAGTTAATATTTATTTTTTTTACAGGCCCATTGAATTTCCTCCACGATCTCCAGACATAACGCCAATGGACTTCTTTGTCTGGGGAGTCATCAAAGACTCTGTGTATTCGAGAAAGGCAAGAAGTGTTGAAGATCTTCGACAATTTGTTATTGATGCATTTACCAACCTTGATCGTGACTTGTGCACCAAAGTTTGTCAGAGTGTGGTGTCACGTTGTCGAGAATGTATTGGAGCTGAATGCCTCCAATTTGAATATTTGCCATAGAAATTGTTTGCCTTGATTGTTACAGTCTTTTCAGATGTAACACGTGTATTTTCTGAGATTTTTTATAAACATAAAGGTGTTATTTTATATTTCTTTTGTTACAAATAAATATTTTAATACAATATCTTACTGTACTGTTAATATATTACAGGGTGTCTGTATAGTAACTTGTAAGACTGTATAGTAACTTTACGGACACCCTGTATATTAAAAGAGTTTATTTGTGATAGAGAATTTACATATGACAGAAAAAAAAAAATTCTTTTTGTCCCTAAACGTCTTTCGCCATCCTTGTCAGGGGCAAACAGTGGCATTTTGATCTTAAAAAAATAAAATAAAATAAGGGGAAGAAATTAAAATTAATGATGAAAATAAATTTGTAATTACAAATAAGTCGTTCTCATTTTCATCATTAATTTTAATTTCTTCATGCCATCGTTTGCCACTGACAAGGATGGCGAAAGACGTCTAGGGTCCAAAAGAATTCTTTTTTTCTGATATATATAAGTACACATAATAAATTTATTTAATAAAGTATGCCAAGAAACACTTTAGCAAGAGTTTCTATTTATATTGCCCCCCAACGATGACAGACTTAGACACCAAGGTCGTTTTTTAATGTGGAGAAGGGAACAAAAAAATGTCTCCTCCTCTAACTGAGAACAAAAAAATTGAATTGTAGTATCAGAACAGATACTACACTGATTTTGGCCCGAGGGCCAGAAAATCTTAAACACATTTATTATTCGGAAAGGAAACACCTGTGTAATATATATATATATATATATATATATATATATATATATATATATATATATCGCGCTAAAATGATATCATCCACAAAAAGCATTACTAATTGAAATTAAAAAAAACATTAAACAAATACTCATCAATAATCATTTTCCTAATTACATCGTCAATGAACAAATAAAACGAATGCTACAACCCCTTGAAAACCTTAATAATATTAGCCAATACTGCAATGCAAACCCCATTAATATATTTTATCAAATGACAACGAACTTCAGAATCGAAGAAAACGCAAATTAAAAATATCATAGTACATACTTGGCGCCTTTTGACAGTAATTCTAAAATTAAATTTATTATCTACTACAAGAAGTTTAGAACACAAAATCTTGTGGTTAGAAACAACTCCTCGCCGACTAAAAAAACGTTGGAACAAACCAATGTAGTGTATAAATTCAAATGTTCTATGGCAGAATGTAACTCCAAAAATAATACAAACATTGGACATACAACGACAACGTTGTCTTGGCGAATAACCATACATCTAAATAATACTAGTTCTACATACAAACATTTTATTAAAAGAACATAACTGTCCCCCTCCAATCTTAGAAAGGTCCTCGTTGACAACATAAAAATTATACAACAGGAAAATAATATTAAAAATTAAAAATTATTAAAGCGTCATATATTAGAACCCTTCAACCCACTATAAATGATATCGCATTTGAGAAAAGCAGTAACGTTCTAAAATGTCTTGCGTAGTTCGTATTGGACGGACTTCGTTAACAGTGTCCACGAACTTGTGGTTTTAATACTTGAATTTTAATCGACCTATATTTTTAATCGACTTTTCATCGACTCTATATATTTTTTTCGCCGTTTACCGTATATTTTAGTTTTCACTTTTAATTCTCATTTTTCCTCATTCGGACTTTTTACTTCAGCACCTGATGATGATTCATGGACCAATCGAAAGCGCTCGTGACAGCAACAACTACGGAACTTTTATTAATATTTTTGATTTTGATACAAAAAAGATTATACGGAAAATCGAAAAATAATAAAAAAGAATCACAAATGCAGATACTGCAAGCTATGACTAGCTATGACTAGCAAAGACCAGATGTGGGGGCAACCCCACATGCCTGACCTTTAACCAGCTCCCATTTCCCACCTCTCGGGAGCTGGTCCCCTTTTTCCCTTCCCCCTCCCTTCACTCCTCACATTAAAAATTAGCCTTGTGCCTAATTTGCTCGGTGGGGGAGCAAATAAATACCATCTGTTCCGGCAGATACTGCAAGCAAAGACCATATGTGGGAGCGACCCCACAGATAAGACCTTGGTCAATGTAGGGGCAACCCTTCATACCAATTGTCACTATCCAGCTCCCCTACTCCCCGGGCAGTTGGTCCCCATTTCCCCTTCACTCCTCACATTAAAAATCGGCCTTGTGCCTAATTTGCTCAGTGGGGGAGCAAAGAAATACCTGGCCTTCGGGTCAAGATCAGAGTGTAGTATCTGTTCTTCAGATCTACATTTCAATTTCTTGTTCTCTGTCAGTGGAGGAGAAATCCTTCACGACTGAAACAATTTTTATTTTTGTTCCTTTTCTTCACATTAAAAAACGACCCTGGTGTCTAACTGCCCCGTGGGGAGGCATTGTAAATAGGAACAATAAGAACCCAGTATTTAAATGTGCAGACATAATTTTTACTATAATAATGTTTTAATACCTAAAAACACTAGTGTTTTATCTTTTAGGGAATCATCAGTGCAGGGAGTCACGATTATCGCCGGTCGGGATATATATATATATATATATATATATATATATATATATATATATATATATAGGCTCGAACCTGATGTTGTATATGAAAATCTCGAAAGAAAGAAAGGAAAAATTCGACTCGAGTTTTTCCCAAGTTGAAATAAAAGGCATTTATTCACGGTACTTTCCACACAACGCATTGCATCTTGTTTTAAATTCTTAGTTGACCGTGTAGTTAACAAAACTCTGCCGTGTCGAACATGTGCCTTTTTTCCTCTCGCGTCGACATGTCTGGTCCACTCCAGTCGCCGCCACGCATTTTTTTTTTTTTTTTGAAATATCTGTATTTTTTTTTCGTAATGGCTGGAGCTCACCCCAGGCATACGGTCATCCGATCATTATTTGTTCACAGTTTGGCTTGCATATTATTTCAAAAGTTCTTCTCGCACTGACCCGTGCTTCCAAGTCCTCTGGTAGCCCACGTGGTTCCTCTTTTTTTTCTCCGCTTATTTTCTCTTCTCTTCTTTCGCTATGACGTCACCTCCCACACCAGCTTGCTCATTTGCAAATGTGAGATGTCGTTGCTGCTGCTGCACACGCGCCAGCAGCTGTGTTACATCAAGACAACAAAAATAATTTTACACTTTTTTAAAATTCAGTCCAAAACTTAAGAAAAAGCAGCAGCAGCTTCACGTGGGGCGGGGATAAATAAAAGATAGAAAATAAAGGCAAAGTAAAGTGCAAGACGGCGTACGAGTCGGAAATATAAATGCAGGGTATTTTTTGCAATGGCCAACAAAACAACGGAGTGGTTAAAATATATAAACATACAACAAATAAACGTTACTAAAGGCAAGCATTTCTTCAAAGTAATATCAAGTCTGTTAAGTTAGAATATAAAAATTGGCGCTTTGAGTTATTTGAATTCTCAATAATCGCTCAAAAATCGAAAATTAAACAAAATACTGGTAGAAAACTACCCAAATGTAACCATTCGTGCAAAACTGTAATCTTCTACCAATATTTTGTTTAAGTTTCGATTTTTGAGTGATTATCGAGGATTTGAATGGCTATAACGAAACCGTCATTTATTTCGTTCCGTCGTAACAATTGAATTACTTCTGTTTCAAAGTAAATAAACGCTTTAAAATAAGTTGAAACACAAAATACTTATCCAGGTTAATGAAACCGCTATTTTTTAAACATTCTAACTCACCAGACTTGACACTACTCTTGTTTCAAAAGAAATAAACGTTTTAAAATGAGTTAAAAACCCATTAAAAAAAACTTATCCACGTACGTAGGAGGGTAATTTATCGTCTTCAGTAATATTTATTTGTTGTGTGTTTATTTTTTCATCTCCTTTTTTATTTTGTTGACTAGTAGAAAATGGCAACAATGCAATATCCGCACCTCAACAAAAACAAAAAAGTAATCAATATGCTAGATACATTACGGTTATAAACTTGTTAATCCGTATTTGAGACTAATACAAGACGTGGGTGGATCGCTTTTATATCATACTTCAAAATCTCAGTGTTATTTATTACTAGCACGCTACCCAGTGTTGCCCGATCGTCAATTACGTTTAAATATAATATTTTAATTTATACAGATTGTGTATTTATTATTATAGAGCCAATTCTATATTGATTATTATATTGTACCCAATATAACAGTTTAAGTAAAAAAAAAACACGACGTGTGTGCCATCGGCTAGAACAGAAACCAAAACAATAGCTCTACAGCCTTATTCGTTACCTTCTGAGCCATTTCCATACGCGTATAAAAAGTTAAAAAAATAACGTTATTTAACCTATGAATGTGTATTCATATGCGTAGAAGAGCACTTAAAATCGACTTACGTGTGCAAAGTTCCAAGATTTCAATTTTGACCCCTTAGCAGCTATTTTTATCGGTTAATAACCAAATCGAATTTGTTTCACAAGTCCAAAGCCTCCATATACTAAGTATATAGACCAACAATTGACAGATGAGTTTGGTAGAAACTTCTCCGACAGATAGACAAGGTTACTTATATATGTATTCTATATTTCATTACCACGAATCGTACAACGGCATTAAAAAAACTCCAACACTACCTTGAAGCCTGCTCCATTCTTACTTTCACACATGAGCTTAATACTA
The DNA here is from genome assembly GCF_053919585.1 of Euprymna scolopes. Taxonomy (NCBI): domain Eukaryota; kingdom Metazoa; phylum Mollusca; class Cephalopoda; order Sepiida; family Sepiolidae; genus Euprymna; species Euprymna scolopes. The sequence goes on along the minus strand of NC_136495.1, from coordinate 74,881,796 downwards.
ATAATAATTTAAAAAAAAAACCTTCCTAGACATTGATCTACTCCAACAATTCTACACATTATATGACTTAAATATATAAAAACCCATCCAAATCAACTTCAACCTCCTAAATTATCAAAGCGAATGCCCCCCCTCCGAATACAAAACAATACTTATTATTATTAGAAATCTAATCTAACGTGCATATACAATTTTCTCGTCCAATAAAATGTTCTACAACGAATTAACAACCATAAAACAAACTTTAACAATAATTTTCAAAAAAAAAAAAAAAAAAAAATGGTCGATTAACATATAAATATTTTTATACACTATGCATAAAAACATGAACGCCAACAAAAACGATAACTTTCAGGTTTATTACAAAAAACAATTCCATTCTAATTATAAGCTTGAAAAAAAACAAAAAAAAACAATGACAAATTTAGATTCGTCATTGTTTTTTTTACACTAAACCTATCGAACAATTGAAAAAAAAGATTAAGCTGATAATATATTACGCGAAATCTGAAACTTATATTAGGTTGGTGCCAAAATAATGTCGTTTTTTGACGTTCAACTTTTATATAAAAACGGCATTATTTTTGCACCAACCTAATAACTAAAGACAATAATACCATTAATCGTACACCAAGCCAAAAAGAAAATGTAATATACGAATTCTTCTGTGTATTCGAAGAATGTATTCATAATCAATCTACGGATTCATATAGTACATATATTGGCCATACAATGACAACCCTCTCAAGACGCCACACATGTCACTTATGAGAAAACAGTGGCATTCAACGCCATATTAACGCTCACAATAAAAAAAAATAAAGTCAACCGAAATAAGAAATATATTAATCACTAACACGAAAATTAAATATATATATATTATTCCTTAATTGGAATTCATTTCTTGAGATGAGCATTATATATTAATTCTTATTTTTATTTCGGACTATTAGTCTCATCTTTATTAGTTGTTAAAAAAAATAAAAATAAAAATTAATATATAATGCTCATCTCAAAAAATGAATTCCAATTAAGGAATAATATATATATATATACCAATCGGTACGGACCCGACTATGGAAGATCAGATAATAAATAAACGTGGATTTATAAGATCAAAGAATCCAACCTTGATCGCCTTTCGGGGCGCAGTTGATAGAGACGTTGAATCTCTACGGTTCCAGATGAACATTGTCTGAAGATAGCGGTTTCAATCCCACCCAAAGCGTGCCAGAGGTTAATTGGTCAAAATGTGGTGAGACGACAACAACTACGGATGGCAGTGATGGCTGAGAATGCAGTTAGGAGATTCGAAGTTCCTATCCGTCGCGGTTACCACCTGACGAAGGCCAGAGGAAGTTGGCCGAAACGTTGTGAACCAATAAAAAGATCCAAAAACAACAACTAATAAAGATGAGACTAATAGTCCGAAATAAAAATAAAAATTAACGAAAATTAAATATCGATATAATTGCACTCAAACATTGAAATGTCTGTATATGTTCATTCCTGCGACAATTAATTATGTAACAATTGGTTTTACTTGAAATTCAATATTATAATTTTTGAATTTCGCTCTCATAACGAAAAAAAAAATCTTTTTTATATCTATTTTCAAGTTAAATTTTATACGATATCTTTTGTTTATTAAATTGTGAGGTGAAAGTACAGTATAGTTAATATTCAAAGCGCCATCCCCTCACCATGTTAAGAATGGTTTTCTAAACAACGTTATTATTTCAGCACGGTAGTACCGCTTATTTTAGTTGCGAGAAGAATAATTTCGTTTCCGTGTTATCGATTAAAAATACTATTCAAACGGTTTGTATTTGGTTTCATTCGTTTATTTTGGTTCCTTTATTTCGTATTCGTAAACGAACTCCGAACACATTAAAATAAAGTATCATTGTAGCGACTATTCGCTGTAAAATGGACGTATATCCACCAACCACTTCCCAATAAATCGGCCTGTAAACAAATACCCACGCAGGCATGGCTATAATAATAAACTAGGCGCCCGGCCTTATTCGGTCGTAAAATTCCTTAAATTTATTTTTTAATTTATGCAGATTTCATATATTTTTTATAGAGTCAATTCTCTATTTATTATGATCTACCCAAAATATGGTCGTGACTTAACAAGTAAAAAAAAAAAAAAAAAATGCCTTAGGTGCCATCAGCTAGAATTCAAACCAAAACTTATGAAAAATTCTTGGTAATTTTTTTTTTTTTTTTTTACAAAATGCAAGCAAGGACGCCCGGACGGTCCACAGAGTTTTATAACTATTAAGATAAGACGTATCTCAGATACGTCGTATCTGTCTGAATGTGTCCCTATTATATTGCCTTCCCACGAGGGCAGAGTTAGTTTTTCAACTGTGAACAATTCAGCCCCTCTAAAGGGCCACTCCGAATTGAGACAAAAATGTAAAACAGAAAAAAAAAGAGGGTACTGATGTACTTATTGTACCACGCTGAATTATTAACATTATTTAGAAATCCATTCTTAACATGGGGAGGGTGTTTTGTAACTATTCTGTACTTTAACCTAAAAATTTGATAAAAATAAAGACACTGTAAAAGTTGAATTTAACTTGAAAATACTAATTAAAAAATATATCGGTTAGAATAAGAGCATAAGCACTAAAAATTGCCTCAATCGAAAAGGATTCCTTCTTGACTAACCGAAGACAGGAAAGAGTAAGTGTACTACACTGTAGCACCAGAACAGATACTTCACCTTGCTCCTAGTCAAAGTATTTGTGTTATCAAGTAAAATGAAGCACCACGAAAGAAGGAGACTGAATCTTTTTCGTTTAATGTCCGCCACTAATAGAAATTACCGTAATCTTCTTGAAGAGGAAGATTAAGGTAATTTCTCTGGGAGGATGGTCTACTAGCAACACACAGATATTATCTCACCGCCCTAAAATGAAGTGGTAATGCTTGGGAGAAGAGTATGATGAACGAAAATATTACATTACACCTCTATCGAAAAAGGCGGTAATGCCTGGGAGAATGGATTCATAGCGAAGGAGCGAACACATACTACGAGGAAAGCATCACGTTGAGGCCATTAAACGGAAAAGACCTCAGGATATGAATCGATAAAGGAAAAAGCTGGTTCGTTTCACACCGGGTGAATATGTAATTAATCCAAAATACTAAAAAGTAAAAGCAACAAATACAATGATGAACGAATTAGTATAGTCGGTGCTTTATTATAATTACATTTAATGAATAGAAAAAGCAGAAGGACGTACTCATCACGAAACGAAGATGTCATATTCCAAAAGTCACATAAATGTATTAAGTATTTTATTTTTGTTAATAAAATCAAAATTTACGATTTTTAGTGATTAAAAAGTTTTAACTATTTTGAACACAAACAAAATCTCGGTAGTCGAATTGAATTGTCGCCCTTGGATTTTAAAACAAAATGCCAGTTCTCGGACCCCATGTTGCATCTTTACAAAATTTGATTTTCTAAAAAAAAAAAAAAAAAAAAAAAAAGTGGAAAACTAATAATTTATCAATTTATGTCATATTTTGGAATATGACGTTTTCGTTCCGTGACGAGTGGTAAATCAAAGAGTTTTCTGTATTTTTTTTTCATTAAATAGAATTCTAAATAAATACGGACTATTCGATACGATTTCCTTAAGTTGAAAATAAATAAATAAAAAAAAAGAAAAGGAAAATATATTTAATTACTTATTATTGATGTTTTGGTTTACAAAAAAAAAAAACACACACACACACACACAAAAAGTTTTTGTTAAAAATAAAAATCTAAGTTAAAATTACACTAAACAAAGCAAAAGAAAGAAAAATTTACAACTTTCGTTTTTGAGTGTATTAGTCGCCATCCACTTTCTCCGACAATCAAAACATTTCAAAATAACATTTGTTTTCGTATATAAAAAACAAAAAAAACAAAAACAAAATAGAAAACCTTCCTTAAATATCATTATTGATTTTTGTTTATTCGAGTAATTTCATTTTTTCTTGGTGTGAATTTTATATCCCCCTACTCAATATAAAAAAAACAAAAAAAAAACAATAAAAGGTGCTTATGCAGTATGCACTTATATTAATGTACTATTTTTTTAATAGTATTTTCAAGTTAAATTGAAGTTTCACGATATCTTTATTAAATTGTTAGGTGAACGTACAGAATAGTAAAAAAACACCTTGCCCTCCCTATGTCAAGAATGTCTTTCTAAATAATAACGTTATTATTTAAGCACAGTAACAGGAGTGCATAAAGTACCAAAATGAAAATAATTTATATTTACCTCGTATCCACATTTTGGTTCCTGTTGCCTCCTCGTTCCGCTAAATGCTCTGCCAGTGACACCTTGTGCCAGACACAACAAAAGTGGAATATTTACTACCAGTAACATCCTTCGAAATCCGAGTCTGCGAGCATCAGAATTAGTTCTTTGGGAAAGAAATGCCATTCGGGACGTTTTCGTACATACACTTTTCGGTAAGAAAAATCAATGCTAGCAAGAATTGGTCAGAGTCCCGTCAGTTCTAATACCCCTCCGGATGCTAGATATATATAGATATATATATATAGATAGATTTTTTTCGTTCTGTGGTTTAAGATGAAAAATATTTTTCAAGAATACTCGTTCGTTGCGTTTCTTTTCTTTTCTTTCTTTTTTTTTTTTATATTGTTCCCTGTTAAATCCTGCTCGCTTTATTGAAGGAATTCCTCTGTTGAAAAGAGGCAAATATTTTCAATTAAAGTCAATTCTTTTTCCCTTTCTCTCTCTTTTTATACAAATAATAGTCCGAGTGGCAAAAAAAAAAGAAGAAAAAAAAGATGCGTGCAATTATACGTGCGTTGTAAAAAAATTAAAATAGAAAGAAAAGAAACAAATAGAGAGAAAAAATTTAAAGAAAGAAAAAAAAATGAATGAATGGATTTCAAAACCAGAAAGAGTCGAAAAAAAAAATTGACAGCGAGAGAAAGAGAGAACAAAAAAAGGCAAGAAAAGAACTGAAAGTAGGGAGAAATAAATGAAAAAAATATAATTGGGGTGTTTGAGACGAAAGGGTAGGAAATAGAAAACAAAAACAAAACAAAAAAAAAAACACCCAAATGTATGAAGGAAGCAGACAACAATATCAAAACGACGCCAAGTGCGCGAGCAAATGGAGCAAGCGGACACCGTCGACGGTTTTTACTATTAAAACGCGAGGTCTTGCTTACTGCTAAACTGCAAGTGCGAATAGAGAGGAGGAGGATAGGATGAGACGAAGGAGGAGAGCCGGAAAGACAGCAAGAGTGGTGTAGGCGGGGAATGACAGAGAGCGCAACCTTCGAAGAGATGATAATAATCTAATGGTTAGCGGTGGTCGACTAGTGGAAGTCGACGCACTAAGAGGTCGGTAAAACACAGTCGACCACTGTCCACATTTAAGAGAGAGAGAGAGAGAGAGAGAGAGGCGAAGGACAATGGTGCCAACCTGCAGTTCGCTGGTTGCTTTTAGAACCGCGGCGAACGCGAAACAATTCTAACAGTCAAGAACTGCTGTATTTATTTTGGTGTTTCAAGATCACGTTAGCAAGTGGCCATTGATAATAATGAATGAATGAAAACCGCTCTCCATTAATTGTCGAATTACAGAAAAAAAAGGCGATCTTTAGTTAGAAAAAAAAAGAAAAAAGAAAAACCCGCATCGAGCGTGACAAAAAGCGAACGCGTCCGCTGTAACTCTCGATTATTTTATTTGCATCAATAATAAAACTACTTTCATTGCTAATCCCCTTGCGCACACACGCACACACACGATCGTATTACAACAATGAAATATCAACAAATATGCTTTGCTTCTCCTCATCCGTGTAATCTTATTCTTCTTCTTCTTCTTCTTCTTCTTCTTCTTCTTCTTCTTCTTCTTCTTCTTTCAAGTAAAGGATGCTACCGTGTATTTGTTGTTATTTTGGTGGTCGATTATTAATATATAGAGAGATATCACTTTCTTTCGTCGTGATCGCAGGTAAATAATCCCTCGCCAGAGACGCACGGTTACAGATTGGAGAAATTGAATACCTACGTGCTCTCTCTCTCTCTCTCTCTCTCTCTCTCTCTCGCTCTCCGAAAATGAAAATGTAAACAAACCCTTATTCCAAGATCAAACAACTATTTTCGAGTTAAATGTTACGATGTAGCCAATGGTAGTATTAATTTGTATTATGTTTTCTCTATATAAAATAGTGGTAGTTTCTATCTGTCTGTTTACAAACTCCTCTTAAGACGTTTTAAGGGCAAACCTTGCTGCACGCGCGCACACACACACGCACACACACACACACGCACACGCACACACACACACGCACACACACACACGCACACACACACACATCCACATGACTGATTTAGTGATTTACTGTTATGTCCTCATTTGGTATTTATAGGTGTTTTATTTACCTTAGTTCTTGCGTTAATTAATGCTGGCCCAAGAGTAGCGTCCTAGCAAATGGTTTCAAAGGTGACTTTGTAATTGGCTTCGAATTCCTCAACCAGCAATAATTATATTTTCCTGCACTGATGATTGTGAAAGCATGAAACAGTAGTGCCTATAGGTATAACAATAATTATTAATATCCAAGTACCCTGTGTAAAGTTGTTTTTAATATATATATATATATATATATATATATATATATATATATATATATATATATATACTAGCAGGGAGCCCGGCATTGCCCTGTCGTAAAATACGCTTAAATATGATATTTTGATAATGCAGATTTCGTATTTATTATCATACTAGCAGTTCATCCCGGCTTCGCTCGACCCCTATATAATGTTCATAACTTTATGTGCATATGTATATATATATATTAAAAAGTTTTACTTATGTCCAGATAACCTACATCTAAAATTTCAAGTGTTTAGACCCAAAATTGGCGGAGGAGTTTGGTAGAGTCTACAAAAGTCTACAAAAGTCTTCAACTTTGACTTCTTGGGGGTACAATTTTCGCGCTAAAACTGATTAAAAAGCTTGCTGCGTGTTTGAATATTCTTTATGTTAAATTTCAAATGATTAGACCCGAAATTGGCTGAATAGTTTGCTAGAGACCGCAAAGATAAAATCTTTTGAATTGTGAGCCTTTGGCAGCAAAATTTTCGACTGAAAACCGATTTAAAAACTTGCCCTATGTCGGAATATATTTTTTGTAAAATTTCAAATGTTTAGACCAAAAATTGGTTGAGTAATTTGGTAGACACCACAGAAGTAAATTTTGTAAAAACTTTGACCCCAATTTTGATCCCTTAACATTTAATGTTTTGGGTTCAAATCAAATTAAAAAGTTTAATCCATGTCTAAGTAACCTACATCTTAAATTTCAAGTGTTTAGACCCAAAATTGGCGGAGGGGTTTGGTAGAGTTTTCAAAGGTCAAATCGTTGAACTTTGACCAGTTGATAGCCAAATTTCTGGCCAAACACTAATTAAAAAGATTTTCCCAAATCTCACCACTCCTTAGGTCAAATCTTGAGTCTGTAGACAGAAAATTGACAGAGTAGTTTGTTAGGGAAATGTATACTGACAGAGACACACACATAGACAATTTCACTTTCGTAGATGTACTAGCATTTCAGCCCGGCGTTGGCCGGGTGTTTAGAGGTGTATGTTGAGCAAAAAAAAAAAAAAAAGGTCGTAGTAGGAAGGCAGGCTCGAACTCGTACCGTAAGGAGAAAAAGAACAGGAAAAAACTTGATGTCGTTGCTGTTACAACCACCGTCAATCCGGGAGTGACGTAGGTTTTAATTAAGCTAGACAATCGAAAAGAGGGAATGACTTTCGAAAATATCTGCGAAAAAAGCGACCCCTCCCTGTAGAAAATTGCCCAGTTGAGGGTGAAGAAATTAATGTTTTTAGCCAATTTTTCGGTATTTTCGTCTGAAGGGTCGAGCTTCAAACGATACTGACATTGTGAAAATCCGTCGCCTCTGTCGAAAGTTTTAGGTAGACAAACATGCATACATACATTTATATATTGATAGCTCAAATTTTCGACCCAAACCGATTAAAAAGCTTGCCCTATCGCTGAATACCCTTTATGTAAAATTTAAAATACTTAGAAAAGAAATTTTCTGAGTAATTTGATAGAGACCACAGAGGTCAATTTTTTTTAAAACTTTGACTTTGACAATAAATGTTAAGGGGTGATAGTAGTATCACCCCTTAACATTTATTGTGTTGGGCTCAAATCAAGTTATTAAGTTAGATCCAGGTCCAAGGAACCTATATCTAAAATTTCAACTGTTCATACCCAAAATTGGCGGGGGAGTTTGGTAGAGTTCTCAAAGATCAAATCGTTGAACTTTGGCCCCTTAACAGCCAAATTTCTGGCCGAAAACGGATTACAAAGATTTTCCCAAATCTCCATACCCTGTATATCAAATTTCGAGTATGTAGACTTAAAATTGACAGAGTTATTGCGTAGGGAAATGTATACAGACACACAAACAGACAAACAGACACGTTCACTTTTATAGATATATAGATAAATTATATGGGACACAAATATATATAGTAATGATTTAAAATGTTAAAAAAAAAAACAACTTCTACGCCATCACCAAGAATCGAAACTGACACGTTTAGCTTACAATTTATTTTGTCCTCTGCCGTTAATGACTGAACTATTAAGACACATTTGCTGCAAGGATAAAAATTAAAACATGAGTAAATAGCTACTACGTTATGCATGCATATTCGTAATGCCGTCGTTTGACCTTCACCTGGCAAATTTCATTTTTTTTTCACACTTTTGTACCAATTTTCCCGGGCTAAAATCCAAATATAAAGTTTCGCATGGGTTCAAATACCTTATATATGAAGTTTCATGTCAGCAGAAAAAATAAACTGTAGGCGTTTGATAGGCAAAATTTTTTAAACAAAAATATATATGTTTAAAAGAATATGCAAATTAGCTAAATCTTTTGCTAGTGACTGCAATTCAGTGACAATTAAAGGAGTCGTTTTTGACATTGTAAATAGGCACAGATGTTTCCGATTCCAATACCGATTCCGATATCGATTCATATACTCCCAAATTTTCGGTATTTCCGGTTCCCGATTCTGATTAATCGTTCCAACACTAGTATTTTAATTACTTTTTTTTTTTAATGTTTAAACACAACGTAAACCACGCGGACAATCTAATTATTTGTATATACTTTTTTTCATTATTGATTCGACGTTATAGACTAAAACCGTATGCAAAATGCTTGATAATGACCCTTGTGCCCACTGTCTGCATGGCATAATGTATGAGTTGCATTGGGCTCTGAGACATATAGAATGATCTACGCAGCAACAGACTTGATGGCAATTATATTACTAAGGGAAACGGCAAAATAATGAGGCGTGTTTTTCTTTGCGACGCCCATTACTGCAAATATTAATGTACGACACAATATAAGTAACGATGTTGACTTAAAGTCTGAGATGACAGATGCTTCTATTGCTGAAGCTTAAGCAGTATGCCGATTTCAAAATGGGCGATTACAATAATTTTGACGTTTCACTATTCGGTCGGATTGGCTGGACACTGATTTTATCAAGTTTTAGTCCTGGAGAGTTTCATTCGAATTTGGACACCAGTTTGCTCAGAACAAGAAGATATTGCCAAGGCTGCTGCAAAAAAGGCGGGGTCCTTTTACCATGCTAGAAAATTACACGCACCGGACAGCACCCTATATAATTACAAAGCTACAATTCGCTCATGCATGGAGTATTGTTTCTACATCTGGGCTGGAGCATCTACCACTAGTCTTTCACTCTTAGACGGCCTCCCCCTCCAGAGCGTCTCAAATTTAATAGGTCCTACGTTATAAGCCATGTTCCAACCACTGCCGCATTACTGTGCCTATTTTACTTTTGCGTGTCATCGACATACATAGTCCCGACTATCTCGACAAGCATAAAAATTCCATCCCTTCACTGTTGAGGATTCTAAATGTAGGAAAGCCTTCTATGCTAATAGTTTCTTCCCTCAGACTGCGAGACTCGAATCCCTCCAGGTTTCCTGCTTCTGTAAACCAACCAGCCACGGTGGGAAGAGATTACTCCAGAAGGGGAGATTACGGAGAGCTAAGAGCTATGGTTGAAAATTGCTCCAAAAGGAGGCCAGTGAAAGAGGAATTTGATTTTAATGGCAGACATAGATGACGGCAGATAACCCTGCTAGTTAGAAAGAGAGATTTCTTTGTAACGAAAAAAAAAACACACACAAAGTTGAAAATATGAAACAATATTGTGTTGGTTGACACTAACCCTATTCGGGTTTATACTGGCTTCTTCCAAAGGAGGAAGTTTCATGAGAGTATGAAATTCACAAGCGGTCCGAGGTCACATGTATATCCCCGTTAGGGGAGATAACGACGTTAGGTTTTTGCAACTTTTTGTGGGGAGGTGTCGACGTCCTCCTACATACAGCGCCTGGAATTCCCAAATTAATCACCCATTTTAGTAATAACCAGGCTCAACGTTGCTTAACTTCGGTGATCTAATGGGAACCAGTGTGTCAACGTGATTATGCCGTGTATACAATATTGCTGAAAGGGTGATTATTTGGAGATATCTAGCGGATTGCTTGGGCTAAAAATCTGACCTGAAGTCCCCCGTTGCATGAGAAAATTATCAATGAGAACGTTTGTTCTCTGGAAAGTTACCTGATTGGGATGAGTGGGAGGGATTATCCAATCAGGACGAACCAATATGTAACGGATTGAAGGATTATTAGTTGAATGGCAGACCTGTGTATGCTCCGATCCACACCAACCCTGGGTACATAAGGCGCTACAAAACAAGGAAAATCAGTTTGGAGTAAGTTTGACTCAGGTTTGGGAGTCTGTTAACTGTCCACCGCCCCACACCTAGCCCGGTGGAGAAAGCACTCGTCCTTTGAACGATTGATATTGTACTTACCAGTAAAAAAAAATTGAAGTCGATATTTTATTTCTTTTTCTTTTGGTTCGCCTGTGAAAAACTGTACATACTTATTTTATTTTATTTTTTCTTTTGTGAATAATTAACTTCATACGAAAACTACAACCAGAATCAGCGTCGATTATTATTATTATTATTATTATTATTTGAAAGTGAACTTAAGAAAAAAAAAACAATTAAATGATCTTTTTCACCGAAAGAAAGAAGATAGATAGAAGATAGAAGAGATCATCAACTGCTGCATCCAGCGTCATATCAACTATGTCTTCGTGAAAACATGTGAAACTGCATTGCAGGACCTTGGTGAATGTTCGAGCCGAACCATCTAGGACTGCACTTGTAAAATAAAATGTAATATGCAGCCGCAGGCGAGATTGGACTCACTACATGAGATTGTAGTGTAATTCAAATCTTGTCCGGATCTTAATACTTGATGCTTCGCCAAAATTCTCAAGGGTATTTTTTATCGTGACGCCATCACTGAATGGGTTGCCTACCCCGGCTTAAGAAAGACCCATCTACTCTCGAGAAAAGGATAGACCGCGCCAGTTTCCCAACCTGGTAATCTTGATGTACATTCAGCGCTTCGCCTTCCTAAATGGTCACTCATCTGGTACTGGCGAGGCTCAACGTTGCTTAACTTCGATGATCTGGCGAGACCCGGTGTGTCAACGTGATTGTCTCGTATATGCCGACGGCAGTTGTAAATGTGTGAACATATAGGATTTCCATTGACGTAAGTCTCTGGCGTTCTGTCTGCCATATCACCACTATACTAACCTGCAAAAGTTTTAATGTAATGTGAATAGACATCTAGCTATTCAACCTCTCACAGCCTTATGCTAAACACGATTCCAAATATTAGCTTATTAAGCTCCAAGTAGCAACATGCTTTGCATGGGATGAACAAGAGTAAAAATATAATTATGTTCTTCGACATTTAGTTTTTTACTCTCCATCTCTTCTAATCCGATCAACTCAAGTAGAGAAGAGAAAACTGCCCCATTGTCAACTGTCAACATATGCCGAAAGATTCCAATAGTCGTTATGGCGGCTTCAGCCAATGTAAGTCATATTTTTTAAAGCTAAAACATGCTAACACTTCCGCCTTACGTAGATGCCAATTCCGAGTATTATTGAAATACAGGGCGCGTAAAGTATCCCAGGACATTTTAGACACTTTTAGAAAAACAGAAAATGAAATTCTTGAAATTTACAATTTCTTGTAAGAAAACAAATGAACATAATATTAATCTCCGTTTTATTCTGTATATATCCCCCCTTCGGCTTCTATCACCGACTCAATTCGAGTTCGAAAGCAACTGCAAGCTTTGATCCTTTTCTCCATTTCTCGGGATATTGCTTCCATCAAAGAGGATTTGGTGTTACGACGATGCTTATTAACATCATTTTCAACGACGCACCACGCGTAATAATCCAAAGAATTGCCTGGTAAGTTAGGAGGTCATAAGTTTGGTTTGATATGATTATGAAAATTCTCGGCCATTCAATCTTGGTTTTGAGAGCTTTATAGGATGTTGCCGTTGAAAATATCGTTACATCTAATTCAGAAGCAAGTTCACCAACAGGTGTGACTGGATTGGCTTCGACTAAGGATCTTAATTGATCGTTGTCAACATCCGATAGCCAACTACTATGCTCATCATCTTCAAGACTCTAGTCGCCTCCACGAAACTTCTTAAACCATCATTGTGCTGCGTGTCCAGTAGTGGATCCTGGGCCAAACATTTCTTTGATATCACGAGCTACTTCAGTAGCTTTTCGGCCAAGCTTGAATTTGAATAAGAAAACTGTGCGAATTTGTTCCCCCCCATCTTGTATTCAGCGTTCTAAAAGAAGATGTAATTTTAAAAAACGATTGTAATTTAAACGATTAAATAGAGCGAAAAACGCCCTTTAAAATGATATATAAAGTAAAGGTATTATAACGAAAACTTATTTGAAAATACATCATTTGAAATCAAAATTGAAAAATTCCGCAAGAACCGTCTTGTCAACCTACTATATACACACATTTTCCTTTGTTATTGAGTATTCAAATTGTTTAGTTAAGAACATATCTGTGCGTGTTTTCAACAAGCAACGGAGATCAATATTGCAGAATATTTATTGGTACAGATGCTTAATCGTATGTAACTTTTACAAAACGAAAATTTCATACGCATGACTTGTCTAAAATAAACGTAGCACTCAGCAAAACTACATATGATATCTCTTAAAAAAAAAACATTAGTGAAATAGTAAAGTTCGCTCTTAGTATTCGATGAATCTATACTAAAATTAGAACCACTCTTTTGACAGCTCTGATTTTTTTCTAACTGCTTCCTCGGCATTACGTATCCTCAACACGCACTTTGATGTACAAGTATAATTTAGACATTATGGGTAATTTGTTTTTTCTTAATAGATATAATGGCCTTGATTCACGTCGTCACAGCTGGTTGTCAATAAATCTACCATTTCGTTAATCAAGGCCGATTTTAACACGATTAAAAATACTTATTCAAATAAGTGCCACTAAATAGTTTTTGTAAAATATAAAATGTACAAACTTTATCGATTTTAAATTATTCTGGCACATTTTTCAAATAACAAATACAGAAAAGACTTTTTTTTAATATAAATCAGACGATCGTATTTGCTTTGACTTTTAATAAATCATTACGTCATTGTGGCTGATTGTTACACCTGAGGCACACGGCATCATTTAACTGGATCTAGTGTATGACATGAAACATAAAGCATTGATAATCAGCTTTTGGGAGGTGAACGCTTCTCGCTTAGGTCACACTCCTCACCTCGGCACCGGACTTGCTTCTAACATAAACCCATTTCATTTGCGTTCAGCTGGTGCTATCAGACCAGACTGTCTGAAGATACCGGCTTACTGATTCAAATGCACCGTACATTAATGTTTTTTCCTTTTCTCTTTTGCAAAACTTAATCATGTCTTGCAAAGTCAAAACCCAAAGCAACAGAATGTTCTACAAAACGACCAAGCCAAACACTATAGGAAAAAGTCACTTTAAGCATAAACACTGTTTTCCCAGAATTACTGGATTCGACATTTATAACCCAAAAAACGGTTAGTATGCTGTGAAACAAAATAACCAAACCAAACATCATGAATAAATATTTAAAAATATAAAGAGCTTGAATCACAACAACTATTACCAAAATGGCTGGCTTCGATATTAATAACCCGAAAAGGGTTGATATGCCATCAAATAAAATTACCAATTTGCATTTAGCGGCACTGAACCTTTTTTCCTGATTATCCCATGTATTGAGAAGTGACTACCATTATATCGTATAAAATCTCACCCATCTGTTTAAATGTATTTATGTATGTATGTATGCCCAAAACTTTTTTTACGATATCGGTATTGTTTTGAAGCACGACCCAGCGGACGACAAATATCGAAAAATTTGCTTAAAACACTAATTCCTTCATCCTCTAGGCACTTTTCTACAGGGAGGACCCGCTTTTTTTCGCCGATATTTTCGAAAGTCATCCCCTCTTTCCGATTCACTAGCCTTAATTTAAATCTACGTCACTTCCGGTTTGAAGATGGGCGCAACAGCAAAGACGTCACGTTTTATTTTTTTTTTCACGTTCTTTTCCTCCTTCGAGGTACGGGTTCGAGCCTGCTTGTCTTCTATCACTTTTTTTTTCCTCAACACACCTCCAAACACCCGGGCATCGCCGAGCACCCAGGCTAGTATCGTATAAATCCAAAGATTTTATTGTTGTCAATGGTTTCCCCGGTATAATATAGTCAGATATCTTTCTAGAAAAGTGGCAGGTTCTTTCGGGGGGGGGGCACGAGAAAGTTGCCAACAGTAATAATGATTTTTTGTGGACCAACCTGGATTCGAACATGGAACACCCTGGTCTTCGGTTCGTCTGGTTAACCATTTGACCACTGTCACTTCCCTTTACGAGAGATGCACTCTGATAATGTTTTTGGTTTGTTTGCTCGAAAAGTATTTGAATTATTATCATTGAAACTAAATTTACTTGAACAAGACAATTCATTTACAGATAATTTTCCCTTTTCTATTAATCTTGATATTTGGATCCTTCGTTGTGCAGTTTCACTCTGATTTTTCCTACGTTTATATCTAAATACAGGGTAGGCCAAATCAGGTTTTTGCGTTTTACTTACTTTTACTTACTTTAAAATGTTTATTCGTTTCGAAAGGAAAGTAGTGTCGAAGGTTCCGTGGGAACAAGAAAAATAGCGGACATGTGACTCTTACGTATTTTAAGTTTCCGTAATCGCTCAAAAAAAAAAAATAAATAAATAAATAAATAAATAAATAAATAAAATAAATAAAATAGCACAAGGTACTGGTAGAGACCCACCCAATAAATGTTACCCTGATATTTATTGGGTAACTTTTTTCTTTTTTTTTTTTTTACTTTAGCGCCATTAGCGAGATTTCAAAAATGTAAGTGTCATAGTCGGTCGTAACATTTATAACACTCGACATTACTTGCTTTTCGAAGCGAATAAACGTTTTAAAATAAGTAAAACACTAAAAGCTCATCCAGCTAGGTAGAAGAGTAATTAAACTTTCCCATGATAACATTTATTTGCTATATATATATATATATATATATATTTTTTTTTTTTTTTACACAGTGATCACCACTTATCAAGGCCCGGAAGCCACTCAGGGATAAGGGTTATTGCAAGTACATTACGGTAGTGTGGAGATTTGATGAAGTGTTTAATTAAGGGGGCGGTTCATTAGGAATTTGTTAACATTGGACTTGAAGACATCCAAGTTGTAGTTCGGAGGGAAGCAGGCAGACGGAAAAGAGTTCCACAGGCGTGCAGTTCTAAGAAAGAAGCTTTGTTCATGGAATCCACGTTTTGATTTAGGCACAGATATAGAGTGGGGGAAATTTTTCACAGTGGATTCAGCTAGACGGGTGTTTTTCGTGAAAGATTGGCGAGGGGGGACCAGAGATTGGAGTTCAGACGAGCACCTGCCATGGAAATAACGATAAAACAAGGACAGGCTCGCAACATCTCTTCTGTGGGAGAGAGGTTGCAGGGTAGAGAAAAGGGCATCCCCCACTAAGCCACGAAGTCTATTTTGTACTCTGTCAAGGCAGGATAGGCTGTTTTTAGCAGCTCCTGCCCAGATATGGCAACAGTATTCTATCCTTATGGATAGTATATATATATCCTTATGGATATTATAAATATATATTTTTTGACCATTTTCTTCGTACAGATGTCTATTGGAAAACAAATTTTTAAAAAATTAATAGAAGTTTCATTAATAACATTCATGACACATACGGGGCTTATATAATTTCTTATATTTTCACACAAAGATTTTAAGATTGATTTTAAAAAAAGGCTATAATTGAGTGAAAGCTCTGTTATTTTCAATGATTTTTGCTTATATATATATATATATATATATATATATATATATATATATATATATATATATATATATATATATATATACTAGCAGAGAGACCCGACGATGTCCGGAATTGAATGAGGATCAATAATTGTTTCATCCTTCCATAATTTTATTTTCATGGAAATCGGTGAAATCGCCCTTTTTAAATCAAATCGATGCTCTATATACGGACCCCCCTTCCACAGTGTAGCGTGAGGAAGCTTCACATGCCCCCACCTGCAGTAACTGCACAGCACATTGCAATGTAGAGAATCTGAAGTTGAGTTTTATAAAATTATCTGTAAATATTGGCTCCACTTAAATTGTAAAATCCAAAAGTCAAGTATCTTGTTCCATTTTGTCTTAAAAAAAACATTCATTTTTAATGCGCCCCTGTTGTATCAAAGAACCAACTGTTACTTTTATGAAATTATTTTAAACATACAAAAGTCAAGTCTTATGGTTCAATTGTGCTCTAAACGCAAAACTATCTTTAAAATGAATCTATTATTATTATTTACGAAAGTGCATTTTTACCTAAATGCGAGTTGGGAATAATTTTTCCTTTAACCAATTTGGTACCTCCACATGGTATATATATTTTTTTTTGGGGGGGGGGTAGTAAATTGGTTAAAGGGAAAGTTATTCCCAACTCGAATTTAGGTAAAAATGCACTTTCGTAAATAATTGAATTCATTCAAAACATATCGATAAAACCAAAACAAACAACATCTAAGTAAATCGCGATATATCCAGACAGTCTTGCGAGATGGGTCAGCGGTAAGGGGTTCAGGCTCATTACCGTGGGGCCCCGATTTCGAATCTCGCTAGATCCAGCCACTCTGCTGAATCGTAGACGATGAAACACGTGTCAGTGGATAATTATATTTTTAAAATAATACATAATATACAGGATGTCCACAAAGTCTCGCTACATAATGTAGCCAGACTTTGTGGACACCCTGTATATATATATATATATATATATATATATATATATATATGATTGTTGCTACTTCTTGATAGAAGCTTGTCATCTCTTCAGATTGATATAGAGCGCCAATGCGCACGTAGGTGACTCTTCAAACCAGCTGCACTCTTGCAAAAATTGTTCACAGAGAAACTTGTCAGTATTTGGTGTTGTCTGGGGTGGGACTTCATGATATAGAGGGAGATTAAAATGGAACAAATCAAGGTATGTGTTCATCAATGATTCGTCTTTATTGCGAAACTTCTTCTGGATTAATAAAATCAAGAGAACAAAACCCCAGTACAAATATTTGAAAAAATATTTTTGATGTAATGAAATGTATGACCTTGTTCTATTTCATTACATGACTTATTTTCAATTCAATAATAATTTATACAAGCAAAATTCCGCTCTTCCTGTGGGTAACCCTCTTAGTGGAGAATTAGCCTGTCTTTTCTTAGAATTCCTAGGATCTGGTCCTTTTAAAATGAGATTACCTTCTAAACACAGAATATTTTAGATACATTGACGACATTTTAATTTTTCTTTCGGAAAACACGCACCTAGATAATATTAAAGACAAATTAGACTCAGTCGAACCTTCCATAAAGTTTATCTATGAAACAGAAAACAATCACTCATTACCTTTTCTAGAAATACTTATTTTCTAGAAATACTCATTTTCTAGAAATACTTATTTTCTAGAAATACTTATTATAAAATCCAATAAAAACTATCCTTCAAAGTTCACACAAAAATGATTACATATATTTCTACTCACACCATAATAACAAAATAAAAAACAAGTATGATAATTGGTTTCTTTCTAATGCATTCATAATTTTCAGTCACGAATATCTGGACGAAGAATTCAAATAACTCACAAATATTTTTGAAAATTTTGCAATATTCCACATATTATGCAAAGAAAAAACTCACACAAGTATTTTCCAGGATAAATAAGCAAAAATCATACACACCAGACATTTCTCTCATAAACAGACATTTTCTTTTACCTACACACACACACACCAATAATACAATAATTTTCAACACACGAAACAAACTAGGAATTCTAATCATACAAACCACATAAAAAACTATGAAACAAATTAAAAAAATAATTTTCAATGCAGGCATTTATACACTGTTCCTTGCCAAAATTTCCATCATATATACGTAGGTGAAACCCAACATCGATTAGAGAAAAGGCTCAATGAACATAAAAGATATATAAAAAAAAAAAAGCAATTCCCTGAATCCATTATTCTCTCATTCATTGAAGCATACTCATACTTTTGACTTAAAATAAGCAAAAGTAGTTAAATTTATTTACAAATAAACCGCAACAAAGACTTCTTGAATCAACGCTTATGGCAAATTCAAGCATAATTAAACAACGTGGACGTTTCTTTAATGTATCGCCATTAAAAAGTAAACTCCTATTAAAAGAATACAATTTAATTTGGGACGCAGGTGTACTCTCTCCCGCCATAGAAAACACCACCTATAATAATTAATACATGTAATCAGTCTAAAATAAAATTATTAATAAAATATTAATAAACATATTTATAGTATTAATAAAATTAATACATATAATCAGTAAAAAAAATAATAATCTTACTCTCATTCACCACGCTATGCACCACCCCCCATTTTAGAATTTCCAGCGACCTTTTTTCGTTTCTGCAATGGAACAAGGTCATACATTTCATTACATCAAAAATATTTTTTCAAATATTTATTCTGGTGTTAGTTTTCTTGATTTCATTCATCTAGAGGACGTCTTGCAATAAAGACGAAACGTTGATGAACACATAACTTGGTTTGTTCCTTTTTTATCTTTCTATCTCATCGGTATACTATTTCCATTACTCTCATCATACGGGAAGATATATATATATATATATATATATATATATATATATATATATATATATATATATATATATATATATATATATATATATATATACAGTGCCACGAAAAAGTATTGGATACATTACATTTTTCTTCATAACTTTAATTAGGGTTCAAGATTTTACCTAAAATTTGGTCAGTATATTTCCATTACTATTCTAACTAATATTTGAGGTAGTTATTACAAAATTAAAGTTTAGACAGTTTATATTACAGGAAAAATATAAATCAACTAACGCAAAAGTATTGGATACATTGATTTAATATTTGGTTGCATAGTCTTTATTGCGTTCAACAGCTTCCAATCGCGTTCTATAGTTGCACACATGTTTTTTGCAAAGATATGCAGGTATTTTGCACCATTCTTCTTTGCGGAACTGTTCTAGTTGTTGAATATTTTGTGGATTCCTCTTGTGAACATTGATCTTCAATATTTTCCACAAATTTTCAATTGGGTTGAGGTCTGGAGACTGACTTGGTCAAATAAGAACATCAATTCCGTTATTTCTAAGCCATTCTTTGGTTAGTTTGGCAATATGCTTGAGATCATTGTCCTGCTGAAACACAAAATTGCTATTATGTCCCAACAAATCAGCAGATTTCTGGAGGTTTTTCTCCAAAATCTCCCTGTACATATGTCCATCCATTCTACCATTGATGATTTCTAGTTCACCAGTACCTTTGGATGAAAAACACTCCCATACTATAATCGAATCACCGCCAAACTTTACCGTAGGAATGGTATTCTTTTTGTTATAGGCGGTGCCGTTTTTTACGCCATACATGTGTTGCTGTGTTTCTTCCAAAGATTTCGATTTTCGTTTCGTCTGACCAGATTACCTTGTTTCAAAATTCTTTGGGTTATTCCCCATATGTTTTAATATAATTCAAACATGATCTGACATGTTTAAGCTTCAACAATGGAACCTTTCTTGGGGACCTGGATACAAAACCTGCACGATTTAGAACTCTACTGATCACATTAATCCCAGCTTCTCTGAGGTCGGTTTGAATTTCACCACGAGTAAGAAAAGTTTTTTTTTGTACCTTTCTGCTTACCCACCTTGATTTTTTTTTCGTTAAATTTCCTTGATCAACTACATCTTGGAAGATTTGCAACAGCTTCACCAGGGGGTTTTAAACTTTCTAATACGTTTCCAACTGTACTAAGTGGTAGATTAAGTTTCCTTGATTTTATTCGATACCCTTTTCCTTCTTTGTGCTTATCAATGATTTTTTGACGAATGTCTATTGACAACTCTTTAGTTTTAGGCATTTTTATAAATGAACTGGTTGACTTTAAAGGAGTGAGCTCAAACTGGCTGAATTTTATAAAATTATTTTAATATAAAGCTCTCTGATTGGTCAGTAATAACTCGTTTGCATTATTGCAACACGCTAGGCAAAAGTTATTTAAATCTTATTTTAGAAAATCCAATACTTTTGCGTTTGTTAATTCATATTTTTCCTTAAATTTGATTTTGTAATTACTACTCCAAATATCATTTAGAATAGTAATAGGAATATACTGATCAAATTTTAGGTAAAATCTTGAATCCTGATTAAAATTATGAAGAAAAATGTAATGTATCCAATACTTTTGCGTTGCACTGTATGGTACACCCCGTGCCAGAATTATATGCAAATCGATATTTTTGATCTAACTCCGATAGTTTGCAATGAAAATTTGTAAAATTAAGCACGTTATATGGCAATACTAATACAAGCGCGGATCTAAAATATTAAGCTAATCTGCACATTAATAAAAAATTGGCAGCCATTTTGGTGATTTGCATTTTTGTCAGCGTCCCAACTTTATATGCAAACCAATGCTAAAATATGATGAAGTGCTAAAAGATCATCGAAACATTGATTATTCTAGGAATTTGTAAATTGAGAACAACAATATTAAAGAACAAACAACTTCAATATGGTTTCATAGTACAGTCAATATATTATATAATTGCCATTTTTATTGACAAGAGCAAAAAGCCTTTGGTCCATTGAAGATGTCAAACTTTCGATTTCATCTGATGAAATGTCTTTGGCAGCAGTCAGAATAGCATTCCAGAGGTCATCCTTGGAGTTGTACTGCCTTCCTCCGGAGTAAATATTTTGTTTCAAGATGCTCACAGATTTTCGATGGGATTTAAATCTAGAGAACAGGCTGGCCATCGTATCATTTTCCCATGTCTGGCAAAAACTCTCTCCAAATATTCAGTGGCTATCCTTGCAGAATGAGACGGTGCATTATCATAGATGAATACCATCTTCCAAATTCTTCTTTCTGTGCCAGGGTTCCAATCTTCCTTAATTAAGTCAATGTAGAGCTTGGCGGTAATTTTCACTCCATCTGCTACTCTGAATGGTACTACCAGTTCATTGCCAATAATCGAATAATAAATTTAATTGCAAATTTTTATTTACAATTTTAATTTCTTTTTTCTTATATATATATATATATATATATATATATATATATATATATATATATATATATATATATATATATATATACAGGGTGTCCGTAAAGTTACTATACAGTCTTATTGTTTTATTGTGTTATATTTGTATTAATAGTTAATATTTATTTTTTTACAGGTTTATTTAATCAAGCATGCCACGCAAGCTAACTTTGGAAGAGCGCAAATTTATTTTGAAGCGATATTGGAAAACAGAAAACGCACAGGATGTAATTCGTGATTGGAATCTTTATTTTAATACAGATCCTCCAACACGTTTGGCTATTTATAAACTTCGAGACAAATTTGATGATACTGGCTCGGTTGCCGATGCTCCGCGTTCTGGTCGGCCAAGTGTGTGCACTGAACAAAATTTGGCTACAGTTGCTGAGGCATATGGCAGAAGCCCAAAGAAATCACTTCGCCGTGCTAGTGCGGAAATTGGTATCAAACGAACCTCTCTACATAAAATACCCACGAAACTCCACATGAGACCATACATTCCGCGCCTATTTCACGGACTTCTTGAGGATGATCCTGATCGCAGGTCTCTTCATTTTTTCGAACAGATCGTCAGGATGTGTGAGGATAATCCCACTTTCTTGGACGAGATTGTGTGGACTGATGAAGCCACATTCAAACTTTCGGGACACGTAAATCGTCACAACTGTGTTTATTGGAGTGACACAAATCCTTATTTTACGATCACGTCCCAATTGAACCAGCCTAAAATAACTGTCTGGGCAGGAATATCGTCTGATGGAATTGTGGGTCCACAGTTATTCGACGGAACTGTTACAGGAGAAAGGTACCTGGACAAACTGAGAAATTTCATCGTACCGGCATTGAGACAACGACCAGATTTCAATAACTTGTACTTCCAACAGGATGGAGCCCCACCCCATTATGCTACAGCTGTCCGAAATTTACTGGATGAGACATTTCCTGATAAATGGATCGGCAGGCGAGGGCCCATTGAATTTCCTCCACGATCTCCAGACATAACGCCAATGGACTTCTTTGTCTGGGGAGTCATCAAAGACTCTGTGTATTCGAGAAAGCCAAGAAGTATTGAAGATCTTCGACAATTTGTTATTGATGCATTTGCCAACCTTGATCGTGACTTGTGCACCAAAGTTTGTCAGAGTGTGGTGTCACGTTGTCGAGAATGTATTGGAGCTGAAGGCCTCCAATTTGAATATTTGTCATAGAAATTGTTTGCCTTGATTGTTACAGTCTTTTCGGATGTAACACGTGTATTTTCTGAGATTTTTATAAACATAAAGGTGTTATTTCTTTTCATTTCTTTTGTTACAAATAAATATTTTAATACAATATCTTACTGTACTGTTAATATATTGCAGGGTGTCTGTATAGTAACTTGTAAGACTGTATAGTAACTTTATGGACACCATATATATATATATATATATATATATATATATATATATATATATTGCTAGCAGGGAGAGTCGACGTTGCCCGAGAGTGAGTGTGATTAACAAATGTTTCCGACTCTCATACTTTTATTGTTATCAAAATAGGTGTAATCGCCCATTTTTTTCCAATTAAATCGATTGATTGACCGCTTTAGTTGATAACCTATCGCTGTAAAACTCGGGGATCCTTCACGTGATTTAGTTCACAGTACATTCTAATCTACATTGTACTATAGAGAACCTACTGCTGATTTTATAAAATTATTGTTTATATATTACTAGCCTGGGTGCCCAGCGTTGCCTGGGTGTTTGGAGGTGTGTCTTGAAAAAAAAAGTGGTAGTTGGCAGGCAGGCTCGAATCCGTGACACGAAGGTGGAAAAGAAAGTGAAAGAAAATCTGATGTCTTACCTCTACTCCATGACGCGACTGGAAGTTCGGAAGGTTTAAATTAGGCAAAGTCAATCCAACCGATACGACGCCTTGAAAAAATACCTCGAAAAAATCGACCCCTCCTTGTAGAAAACTGCCCAATTAAGAGTGAAGGAATTTATGTTTTTACCAATTTTTCGGTCTTTGTGATCTGAGACGTCAAGCTTCAAAATGGTCTGATCTCGTGAAAATCCGTCACCCCTATCGAAAGTTTTAGGCATACATACATACATGATGATTGTTGCATCTTTGCAGATGATCGCCGTCACATTGAGTTCTCCCAATCTTGTCGTCCATGCCATCTCAGATGACTTTGCACTCCCGCCGCAGATTTGCACATCTTGAAGCAGATGTGACATACAGTTGACTTCCTCCGGAGGTTGAAGGGTATTCCTATGAACAATCACATGTCTTCTCAGAGCAGCAGTATACATACATACATACATACATACATACATACATACATACATACATAAATTTAAACAGACAGGTGAGAGTTGCATTATAGATGGCTTGAATTAAAGTTTAAAATGCAAAAGTCAGCTATCATTCTTAAATTGTGCTCTAAACAGAAATATTCCTTTCGAACGCGCTCCTGTCATATCAAAGAGTCTACTGTTGATTTTATATGTCTGGACTTTCTGCATGTGCTGCGATAATGACTTGAATTTAAGTTTAAAATAAAAAAGTCAAGTATTATTGTGCAGTTGAGCTTTAAACAGAAATATTTATTTCGAACGCGCTCCTGGCATACCACCAAACTTACTGTCCATTCTTTCGACTTTTCTGGTAATAAAACTTCTCAAATACACTTGTGATGTTAAGTTTTGGCAAAATCGGTTCTTTTTTCTTTCATCGGATTATTTTGATTATCTATTACAGATAATTATCCAAGAAATTTCGGTAGAAAACAAACCTAAGAACACTGTCAGACACATAATGTACATTCATATAAAATGTCATTAAATTTTTAGTCAATAGGGAACGAACAGACATGCACAAAAAGGCAGACAGACATACACAAAATGTACTTTTATATAATAGTAGATATACACGCACACGCACGCGCACACACATACACATATATGTATATGTATACAAATACGCACTTGTTTTTGTTATAGGGTATTCAGATTATAAAGTTAACAACATACAAGGTGCCTTAAATAAGTTTCCAGACTTTTTTTGCATAGGCACTTTTATTGATAGTATACACATGTTACTTTAGGCCTCTTCGAAGTAATCTTCTCCGGCTGCAATGCACTTGATGTACCGTTCCAACAACTTCTGAGGGGTCCCATGGAAATCCTCTCGTGTGAGTGTATCGATGACATTCGTCACAGCCTCTTTCATCTCCTCAGTTGTCTTATAATCGAAGCCTCTTAAGTTTTACTTCAGCTTATAGAATAACCAAAAGTCACAGGGACTAATATCTAGACTTTAGGGAGGGTCTTGATGGCCATCCTGGTCAGATAGCCTGTGACAATTATGGGGTTGTGGACGGGTGCATTGCCCGGTGGAAATACCACTGACTCGATTTAAAGAGTGCTGCTGGCCTCTTCAGACGAGATCTTTTCCTGAACTCTCTTTAAACCTAAACATAGTATTCCTTGTTGACTGTCTGCCCAGCGGGAGCAAAATGCATATATATCATGCCTGTGCTGTCAGCAAAAATGATTATCAAATGTTTCTGGTTGGATTTGCTCTGTCTGGCTTTCTTGGCTCTGGGAGAGTCGGCATGATTCCACTGGGTTTCTGGGTCATAGCATTAGATCCAGCTTTCATCACAGGTCACCAGAGCATCAAGAACTGCAAATGATCAGCTCGACCATCTCACTGCTGTCATGACAACGTCTTTCTTTCTGATCTTCTCTAAGCACACTTGGGGCAAACTTCGCGTAAATTTTCCACATCTTCATTTCTTCACAAATAATTGTGCGTACAGTTCCCACACTGACATCAAACTGTACATTTATTGTCTCTATAGGCATACGGCGGGCCTTATACATGAAATTCTTTATTTGGCCAATCAACTTTGGTGTTCTGATTTACTTACTCCTCCCACACCTCTAATCACATACAGACTCCATGCCTTCACTGAATCTCTTATAGACTCCGTGCCTTCACTGAATCTCTTATGCTACTCAAAAACTGATGCTGGTTTCATGCAAGATAGTCCAAAAGCAGTATGAAGCACTCCATACGTTTCTGACAATACACAGGCACTAGTACTTTCTTTAACTTCTAATAAATTATTGTGGCTGATTGTTAATCCTGAAACATACATCATTATTCAACTGCATCTAATGTATAGCATTAAACATAAAGCATTGATATTCAGCTTTTGAGCGACAGATGCTTCTCGCTAACAATGCTTTAAATTTAGCTCCACGCCTCAGTACTGGCCTTATTTCTTACATAAACCCATTTCTGGTGTCACCAGATCAGAGTCTCTGAAAAAGTCGTCTTCCTGATTAAAATGCAGCATACATAAATGCTTTTTTTTTCATTTTCCCCTTGCAAAACCCAATCATGTCCTGCAAAGCTAAAACAAAAACAATAGAATGCGCTACAAAACGATAAAGCCAAACCCTATTAAGCTTATATAAAAAACATAAAGCATAAAACCTTTTTTTTCAGAATCACTGGATTTTGCATTAATAATCCAAAAAAGGGTTGATATGCTGTAAAGTATAATTACCAAACAAATTATTATGAATAAATATTTGAAGGTATATAAAAGTCGAAAATTTTGCTGTTGTCATTGATTTTCCTGGTATTTTTTTAGTCAGAATTCTTTCTAGAAAGAGATCGGGTGCCTACGGGAGGGGACACGAGAAGGTGGCAAACATCCTAAGTGAAAATGGTCTTTGTGGAACGACCTAGATTCGAAGTTGGAACACCCAGACCTCCAGTTCGTGTTGTTAACCATTTGACCACTGTCACTTCCTTTCACGGCAGATGTTTCCTGATAATGTTTTTTGTTTGTCTGTTTGACAGCTATTTGCATTATTATTATCTATAATATAAAGGGCGTAAAATCTGTTTAAATGTATGTATGTATGTCTCGAAAAAACCTTTGACAGGGGCGGCGGATTTTCACGAGATCGGTATCATTTTGAAACTCGACCGTTTCGACGACAAATATCGAAAAATTAGCCTAAAACATTAATTCCTTCACCCTCAACTGGGCACTTACAGGGAGAGGTAGCAAAAATCGTTCCTTTATGACAATTTAGCCAAACAGATATATATATATATATTCCGATTTTTAAAGTTTTGATATTGAAACAGAGTTATTTATGCCATTTTTCGTTCGTTTTTTTTTGTTTATGTTTTTTCCGATTTTTTACGAAGTTTTAACACCGTTCGCTTATTCTTTATTTTGCATCACGTTCGCTGTTTTTTTAATATAATATTTAAACATGGTTATTACGTTCGCTTATTCTTTATTTTCCATTTTGTTTTGAATTAACACACTCCTCCACACACACACCTCCTAACACCCGGGCAACGCCGATACCCCCGCTAGCTAAAACTAAATTTACTTGATTGAGACGATTTGTTCCCCGATACTTTTCCGTTTTCTTTTGAAATTCGTCAGAATTATTTTACTTCGTTGCACCGTCTCGCTCTGATTTTTCCTACGTTTATATCTAAATACAGAGTGGTCCAATCACTTTTGGGTGTTTTACTTACTTTATTTATTTCTTAGTTTTACTTTATGTTTATTCGGTTCAAAAAGAATGTAAAGTCGAATGTCCCGTGACCCGTACATGTACATATATAAAAGTGCAGTTTTGGAAATCGCTTAATAACGAAAAAAAAAAAAAAAAGATACGAGTAGAAACCCACCAAATAAGTATAACCATGACATTTATTGGGTTTGTTTTCTCCAATATTTTGTTTATTTATTTATTTTTTTTTACTTTTGAGCCATCACCGAGACTTCAAAACTGCAAGAGCCACATATCGGCAATAACACGCAAAACACTCGATGCTACTTGCTTTTCAAAAGAATAAACATTTTAAAGTAAGTAACAACACGTAAAACTGATCCATCTATGTAGAAAAGTAATTTAAATTAACACAGAGAAATTTATTATTTATATATTTGTTTTCTGACTGTTTTTTCGTACGACTGTCTATTGTAAAGCAAATTAAAAAATTAATATGTTTCATCAATAACATTTATGACACACATAGTGCTTATATAAATTTTTAATATTTTCACACAAGAAAAAATTCAAAATTAGTTAAAAAGACAAAAGCATATAATTAAACGAAAGCTTTGTTATTTGTAACAATGTTTGCTTATATATATATATATATATATATATATATATATATATATATATATATATATATATATATATATATACAAGCAGGGAGACCCGACGCTGTCGGAGATTGCGTTAGAACCAACAAATGTTCCACCCACCCATACTTTGTCATCGAAATCGGTGAGATCGCCCGTTTTTTTAATCAAATCGCTCTTCCCTGCAGCCTCTTTCCCATAGAAAACACGTTGCGAGCCTGACTCTCTTTTATCATTATTTCCATGGCAGGTGCTCATCTGAGCTACAATCTATGGTCCCCACTCACCAAACTTTCACAAAAACACTCATTTAGCCAGAACTACTACCAATAGTTTCCTACACTCTTTATCTGTGCCTAAACCTAAATGTAGATTCCATGAGTAGAGCTTCTTTCTGCACGCCTGTGGAACTCTCTTCCGTTGGCCTGCTTCCCAGGTGACTACAATCTGATTGTCTTCAAGTCCAATGTAAACAAGTTCTTGATGAACCGTCCCCCTTTGTAATCCAACTTCCAAAAATGCCACTTCCTATGTTAAAAAACGATATAATCACATTGACTATTGTATACTCATTAACCCTTATCCTCGAGTTACCTCCGGGCCTTGATAAGTTGTGATTCATGTGTAAAAAAAAATGTTTGATTGCCTGCTCTAGTTACGAATCCCCACCTTTTGCAGTGTGCCGAGAGGAAACTTTACGTGTCGCCCTGTAGTAATGTAGTTCATGTTGCATTATAGTGTACATAGTGCTGTTGATTTCATAAAATTATTTTCACTTAAAAATTAGCATGCAAAAATCAAGTGTCATGGTTTAGTCTCTGAACATATTTGCTGACGGCACCACGCTCTATAATAGGAACGAAGGGAAACCGAATGAACACATATCCAAGGCAATGGCAGAAACCCTGGAAGATCTCCAGTATGTAGTGGAATGGGGACAAGATGGATGGTAGCGTTTAATTCTGTCAAGATTTAGCTCATTTCCTTTAATAATTACAAGAAACTTTCTCAACCACAAATAGCTATGGCTAAAGATACACTACCTGAAAGTACTTCATTCAAACTCTTTGGCTTAACATTCACAGTGAATATGAGCTGGAACAGATACATCGAGGGCATTGCCAAGGCTGCTGCAAAGAAGGTGGGCTGTGTTTATTTGCTTCCCCATGAGAGCAAATTAGGCATGAAGCCGTTTTTTAATGTGGAGAGGGGGGAGGGAAGGGGAATGGGGACCAGCTCTCGAGAGGTGGGAAATGGAAGCTGAATAGTGAGAGTCTCTCGGTATATAAGGCTACCCCTACATGGACCAGAAACTCATTGCCACAAGAGCAATGGTCTTTGCTTGCAGCATCTGCCGGAACAGATACTACACTTTGAGATATTAAATTCTTTATTCAAACTAAAATTACAAAGTAAGTTCCAACTGAAGAAGAAAAAACGTAGGCACAAGGCCAACTCAAAAGGTAGAAAAAAAGAGGGTCGTTTGTCATCCTTGTCACTCCAGAACTAAAACAAGAGTTTCTCTTAGCTAGTATCATCGTTCACCATAATACCGCATTCACCCTTTCGTACTTGGGGACGTCCTACTTAGAACCAATTGTTTAAAACATTTTTTATTTACGTGTAAAAACAAAAAAAATAACAATAATGATGATACAATAATTTGTGTCGAGGGCGGGGGAAGAAAAAATATAAAAGTGGTTAGTAGGATCCTCCCAACCCCGTCTAGTTGATAGACCACTTGTTCCACTTCGGTTTGTAAAGGAACCTGAGCTCCTGCATGTCAGTCTCTAAGTGAGGATGCTCTATGGATGGGACGAAACGGAGAAAAGAAAATTGTGTAGGTGAGGGATGGATCGTTAGTGATTGGTTTCTTTCTTTCCACGATGGGTGAAATTCAAAGTGAGGGGTGAAAAGAAAAAAATTGAAGATAGGAGGGGGGTCTTGGAGGCTTCATAGTTGGGGAGGGATGGAGCATTCACTCGGCTAGCTAAGAGACTGAAAATTGATTACACTTGACGGAACTGCGCGTTCTACACCTAGATGGGGAACATGTATTTAAATTTGGCTCCTTTTCGTACACACAAACTTCTGTCAAATGTTGCATGATGCAGCCTTCTTCAATCAGATCTGATCTTCACCCGTAGATGGTGTTTAAAGAAAGCGATCAGATCCTGATTAGAAAAAGACACACACCCCTGGCCACCTTGCAAACACGATGTCCAAATCACCATTCTCGCCACAGTCAGGATCGTAATGTAGACTATTTCTCTTTCCCTGTCCCATGGCGGCCCCACCTTGTCAACGACATTGGATACGGTAATCAGGCGAGGATGCTCGGGATCGATACGAGCTGTCACCTTGCTGACATACGACTAATACTAGTGAAGTTCGCAGCAATGAAAGAAAGCGTGAACAGTCGTTTCTTCAGCTGTTGTTCCACAACGGGGACAAGCAGTCGACTCCAAAAACCCGGAACTGCATTGTATGTTGCTAAGTGGAAGTGCATTTCAGGCCAATCGCCAGGTCAGAGAGAACTCTGAACTGTCAGATGATTCGAACCTAGCGCCCAACTCTATGCGGAGTGAATCTCACTCTGCTGCCAACCCAAACACGTGCATAGCGAGTTGTCGGCGCCCCCCCTCACTAGATCCCTGCAGGTAGCAGTCACAAGGTCGATGGACCTTGGTAGTCGTTTTAGCGTGACTCAGCACTCTTTCAGGAGGGCAGATTCTCCCCGTGGCCTGTGACAGCTCTAGATAGAGGGGTCGAGAACAAGGCCGGGAAAGGCAGCAGTAACCGCAGAGTGCCACAGTTGATTCTCTTGCATATAGTGGCTCAAGAAATCCAGTCTCTCAGCGTCTCGATGACACTTCAAGTCTGGCATTCCCATGCCTCCCTCACACGGACGTTGAATACAGACCTGTTTGCTCACCCAGTGTCTTCCTCTGTCCCAAAGAAGCGAGGACAAGAGTTCGATGAGAACTTTTAGGTTGTGCAAGCAGGGGAAGTACGGCCAGTCAGTAAAGGATGAGAGGAAAGACGTATGTGGCACACGCCTCAACTGTACCCTTTAAGGAAAGTTTCCTAGGAAGCCACGAGTTGACCACAACCTCCACCTTTTACCGTACCTCCGAACAATTTTTATGAAGCTGGGGAACCGGTCCGAACCACATGCCAGGGATCTGAACCAGGCCATCCGTCCAGCTGAAGGACACCGGGACGTTTGTGTTGCCACTCCAGGCACCCAACTGCATTCCGACCGACTTGCTGTGGTTTATCTTGGCTCCTATGATTCTTTCATACTGACACAATCTCAATGTCTCGGAAACTCAACATAAAGTCTGTGACGTCATCGGCAAACATCGATCAGGTGTAGTAATTTCGCACAGGGCCAAATTTGCCTCCCCACGTTTCATCTTGCGGAGCAGAGGCTCCAACCCCAGGACATAGAGCAGGGGCGACAATCCTGACAAACCGAGTGAGATAACAAAGAGTTACGAGCGCTTTCTGTTGACTTGCACGACAGCTGTGGGCTGTCGATACATCACAGTGATCCACTTGCAGAAGTCCGGTTTAAACTGGCGGCCTCTAAGACAGATGCCAGGAAGTGGCGGTCGACCCTATCGAATGCTTTGGACTGATCTAAATTGATCAGCGCTGCTTTCGTGTCATCTTCTATTCCCCCTCTAGGACCATGCGGATCAGGTGCAAGTTGTTTTGAATCGATCTTCCCTTCACAGCGTAGTTCTGCTTTGGTTCGACCAAGTCATCGACAACAACCTGAGGCCGATTTGACAAATCCTGGCCAAATCCTCAACTGTGTTTAGCAGAGATATGGGCCTGTAGTCATCAAATTCTTCTCCCCCATGCCCGTCACCTTTCCTCATCAATGTGATCACTCCCTTGGTGACTTGCCCTGGGATGGGCCCCTGAGCGAACCAATAGTTGAACACATCCGTCAGAAGAGGCAAAAACATGGGTGTCAGCCTCAAATACAGTTTGTATGGCAGATCATCGCGTCCCGCAATCTGTCACAGTTGACCTACTTCAGTGCAGTAAAAACCTTCCGCTCCGTCACCCGGCCCTTGAAACTAACTATTCTAGCCGCCTCGAGATGGAGAGAGTCAGCCAAATAGTTGCTAAACTCAAGGTCCGGAAGATTGGGCTGTTGCGTAAAATGCTCCTCGAAATGTTCTCGATTCCAGGGTGTATCCATCCAGATGTTTCAATTTGCCAATATACTTGTCTGAGCCACACCTAGAAACCTCACGATGCACGTCTGCATCAGCATTGACTGCTCCATTACCTATCTTTCTAAGCCTAGCTCTAACTACTTGGCTTCGTAACGCTCGCTAGTCTCGCATAGAAGGTTCTGCTTAGCTAGTTCTTGACTAACCCTATCACCCTCCCTAGTAGTCCGGGTTAATTTCTGTTCTAGCTGCTTCTTCGTCTTGGCCTTATCTAGTGCGAGGTGCTGAGCATACTTGACAGAGAAACTTCTGATCTTGGCTTTAAGACCTAACCACCACTTACTCTCGGTAACCGCACCCACTAGTGCCTTTTTAATTAATTCTCTTAACTTGTCTTGGAGGTCTTGTATCTCCAAAAGGGGGGTATTTAACTTCCAGTACCCTGCTAATTTCTTAATTTCAGCCGGGCCATGACTAGTTTATGGCCCATCTGGCCTAGCCAAGTGAATGTGGGACAGGATAGAATGTCTACTTCGCCTCTCTGAACTAACATCCTGTCCAAATAGGTATTTAGATGGTAGGAAACGCTATTGGTCCACGTCCACATCTCCCGCCCCTGATGCTTTACCTGAAACCTGTCGACCAGACCGCATCTAGCCATCAGATCAGCCAGGCTGGACTCGCACCTCTCCGACCCTTTAGCCTCGCCTCCTACCTTATCTATCTTTGGGTCTAAGATGCCGTTCCAATCCCCAATAAGCACTACCCTCTTCCGACAATCTACAAACACGTCGAGCTGACTGGATAATTAGACCCTCTCATGAGCGATGCTGGGCACATGAACTGCAATCACCCAAAACACAGCATCTTTTCCGAAAACATCGGCTACGACCAGCCTGCCCTCCGCATCCCTATGAACAACGTCGACCGTTGTGGACAGGGTACGTTTAATCAGCAAGGAGACTCCCTTCCCACGCGGGATGCCATATGTTGAGAAAACCTCAAAATCTCATGCCAGCATCTGCCAGTCCACAGAAGAAACGAAATCCGTCTCCTGAATCACAGCCACATCTACTCCCAGGGACAAGAGGTTGTGCCAGAGGCGAGCCGCCCAGCCTGATGATCTCAAGCCCCTCGCATTCAGACTAGCCAAATTCAAAGCTATGGTACCTACCTTAAGGTGTGTCACACTCAGCTCCGAAATCATTCGGGGAAAGGACGCCAACGTTGTATGCAATGCTTAAGGTGGTTAGGTTTTTCATGTCCTCACTTTTTCTCACAATGCCACCGACGTCCAACGTGAAAGTCAATTTAAAGTCCCTATAGAGTGACGGATAACACTGGGACCCTTACCTTGCATTGTTTTGAGAGTTCGTCAAGGGAAGGGTCATTTTACCTAATGATTTCCGGAACAGCCCCTTCAGCTGCCTCCAGTATTGTCCACAAGTTGGACTTGCAGGCCTCTGGAAGCCTGACAAAAGTTGTTAGTGGTGGGGCGTCCAGGAAAATAGAAGGAACATTAACGTCTTTTCCCCCTATCTGTTCGCAGTCCAGCAGAGGTTTTAAATTTTTTCTCTGCTGGTGGTGTAAATCCGTTGCCACAGACAGGGGTCTATAAAACACAGTTTCTCCCTCATTTCAAGGGGAAGAGTCTCTGTTGCAGTAACTTTGTGAGCGGGAGAAGCTAAAGGGTCTCTCTTTTCTTTTTGGGGTGATGGCTCAGTCTGCATTTGTGTGAGGACAGGTGTATGTATGGTGTCTGGTGTTGGTGATGGTGTGGTGTCTGGTGTTGGTGTGGTATCTAGTGTTTGTGTGGTGTTTGGTGTTGGTGTTGGTACGATGTCTGGTGTTGGTGCAGTGTGTACTAACTTGGATCTTGGCCCGAATGCCAAACCCTGGCGAGGGAGGTGGGCTCTCTTTACCATGCTAGAAAGTTACTTACGCTTGAAAGTATCCTGTATCTCTACGAGGCCACCATTTGCCCATGTATGGAGTATTGTTGTCACATTAAGGCTGGTGCATCTGCTATTAATCTTTCACTCCGAGCAAGGTTCAAAAAAAGAGTTGCCAACCTGATAGGTTCTTTACTGTCATCTAAGCTTCAATCACTGCCTGTTTTATAAGTATTTTTAATGGTGGATGCTCCGACGAACTACAAGCCTTTGTACCCCCTCGACATAAAAACCCCCCGAAAAAC
Source organism: Euprymna scolopes (assembly GCF_053919585.1). NCBI lineage: Eukaryota > Metazoa > Mollusca > Cephalopoda > Sepiida > Sepiolidae > Euprymna > Euprymna scolopes. The sequence continues at coordinate 74,847,428 of NC_136495.1, read as the reverse complement.
CCGATAAGCAGCAAAGTCCCACTCCTACACAGCAGATATCCCTAAGAGTAAGAAAGCCTTCTACTTTCCCAGAACTGCTAACCTTTGGAATTCCCTTCTGGGTTCCTGCTTCCCCAACTGTACTGACATGCAGAAGTTCAAGTGTAATGTGAACAGACTTCTTGCTGCTAAACCCCCTTCATAGTATCCCTGCAACTTATGTCCCTGATAGTAGCCCTCTACATCAACATGGCACTGTGCCTTGTTTGGGGTGAAAATGCAATAAAAAAAATAATTAATTGTGCTCTAAGCAGAAATATTCATTTCGAACGCGCCCCTGTCTTATCAAAGAACAAACTGCTGATTTTATGTTTACATAATCACTTAAATTGCAGTTAAACGTACGAAAGTAAATTATCCGGGTTCAAATGTACTCTAAAAAGAAACACGCATTTCGAACGAACCTGTTTCTTTTAAAAGATTCTATAGTCGATTTTATAGGCTGAGCCTTTCTGCTTGTGCCTTTCTTTCTCTCCGTCTGGCACACACACACACACACACACACACACACACACACACACACACACGCACACACACACACACACGCACACACGCACACACACACAAAGTGCATTTTATATATATACATATATATGTACTTGTATATGCATATATATGTACATATATATGCATATATGTATTATACATATGCATATTATGTATACGCACATGTATTATAAGCATACATATTCATTATAAATATTTTTCTACATAGGCATAACCACTTATCAAGGCCCAGAGACCATTCGAGGATAGGGGTTAAGAGTGTACAGTAGTCAGTTGGACAATAAAGTAATCGTCAGTAATGGAAATTCGGTAAATTTGTTAACAGGTGGAATGGCTCATCAAGAACTTGTTTACGTTGGACTTGAAGACAACCATATTGTAGTCAGCTGGAAAGCAGGAAAACAGAAGACAATTCCACAGGCGTGCAGTTCTAAGAAAGAAGCTTTGTTCATGGAATCTACGTTTAGGTTAAGGCACAGATAAAGAGTGGGGAGAATTATTGATAGTGTTTTCTGCTAGACGGGTGTTTCTTGTGAAAGTTTGGCGAGGGGGGACCATAGATTGAAGCTCATTCGAACACTTTCCATGAAAATAACGATAAAGCAGAGACAAACTCGCAACATATCTTCTGCGAGATAGACGTTGCAGCGAAGAGAAATGGACATCTCTTACGAGGATACAAAGTCTATTTTGAACTCTATCAAGGCAGGACAAGTCCTTTGTAGCAGCACCTGTCCAGATGTGGCAACAGTATTCCATCCTTGGACGTACCTGGCTCTTATATAGATAGAGAATTACATCAGCAGTGAAATATCTACTGGATCGATAGAAGGATCCGATCATTTTTCCAGCGGCCTTGGCAACAGATTTGATGCACGTGTTCCATTTAAGATCAGGAGTAAAGATCAGTCCCAGAAGCTTGTCAAAACTTGAAGGCTCCCCAAGACGAAAGCCATTCATTTAATTGATGCCAGATGTGGATCAGAATGTTGATGATGTAAAGAGCGAAGCTTGGTTTTAGATGCATTAAAAGTAACCAGCCACTCCTTTCCCCATTGTACAATGTGATCAAGATCAGAGAGAGAATCTGAGAGAACTTGGTCGTTTACTGTCTTAGATGTGCTACCATAGATGGTAGTGTCATCAGCATAAATGTCTATGAATGATGTAAGTATGTGATTTGGAAGATCATTAATGTAGATCAGGAAGAGAGTTGGACCAGGATGGACCCATGAGGGTCTCCAGCATTAATACTGTGAGCTTCAGATTTTTGCCCATCAAATACTACTATTATGAACCTATCAAAAGGAAATGATTTAATAATTGAGAAGACATTACCAGCTATACCATAGCTAGAGATCTTGTGAACTAAACCTGTATGCCATACCCTATCAAAGGCCTATGATATGTCAAGAGCAATTGCCCTAGAAAGGTTTTTCTCTGTCGAGAGATTTGCTAATCCTATGAGATATAACTGTAAGCACATCTGCTGTAGATCTAGCAGAACGGAAACCACATTGGGTGCCACTAAGAAGGTTATTTTTGCTGAGATGGTTGATTACTTCTGTATTATACACAGATTCAAGCAACTTACTCATGACGCACAGGAGACTTATTGGCCTGTACTGAGAGGGGAATGAGCGATCACCTGAATTCTTAAATACAGGGCATACTGATGAAATTTTCCAGGGTGATGGGAAGCAATTCTCCTTAAGACAACGTTTAAACAGTTTTGTAAGTCTGATTGTAAGTTTTTTGAGTACTATAATTGGAATACCATCAGGGCCGGTTGCTTTACTGGAATCAAGGTTTTTGATTAGCTTGACAACATCACGTACAGATATTTGTATATCACATAACATGTTTTCTGATACAGAAGGAAATATTGGGGGTTGGCGGCCTTGGCTGCAAAGGGTAGAATTAGCTGCAAAGTTCTTGGCAAAGAGTTTGACTTTGTCTGATGCTGACGAGATTACCTCAGGTTCATTGATGATAGTTGGGATAGAGCACAAAGCACACGCTTATGTTTGAGGATCCTGTTTACTATTTGCCAAAATTGGTGGGAACCAAGCCGCTGCTCAGCTACTTTGGACTTGATGGACTGAGCATACAACTCTCTTGCGTTCTTTATTACTTTCTTACAACGGTTGCGACTTTAGTTTCCATAGATCTATTTCATTGGAAGCAGTAGAAAAAGTGATTTCTGTGCGCAATGGCAGCAACACATTCTGGAGAGAACCATGGCTGGCTGTTAGGTTTTTGCTGGAACTTTTTCGAAGGTATGAAATGGTCTATACCTACAATTAACCATTCGGTCAGGTCTGATACTCTAGAGGACACATCCGTTTTAAACATGGAATGCAGAAGTAGATCCAATATGAATGTACGGAAGCTATCCCAGTCAGCCATAGTGTGTCGATATACTGTACGATGGAGAGGTACGTCTGAGGACTTATTATATTTCATTTTTATCTTAATTGATACAATTGAGTGGTTGACAAGAGAAGACAGTGATTTTTCTGACAAAGGGAGAAGAAAAAGCTGTTTTCTAGGTTGACAGTATTTTGCGCGAACAGTTGGCAGAGATGGCGGAAATTTTCTGTTTCTATGTCTATCCTTGTAGCCATGTCACTAGTAAGGGTGCTGGAGGTAAACGTTTTGTCTGGGCTGACGTTATCCGCCTGATAGTCAGGGACCCGAACCTTGGATTAACCACCAAGGAGGCTGTCCTATCAGCAGGTGCAAAGTACTGGAGTTGCTGTATTGCCATTTGGTGAATGGATTCTGAACCATGCAGTAGCTTCTGGTGGGGCCTCTCGATGCCATACTAGTGGGTAATTGTTACGGCTTTACCTTATCATTAGCTACAAATAAAAAAAAAAAAATTCTTCGTTTCTTTTTCTCTCTTAGTTTCCCCTCTCTGTCCTGTTCTAAGTAAATCTGACGACCTAGTCCACAAATTCCAAAAATTCATCATGACAAGTTTCAAGAAAAAATACACGATTAAACCCGGTTCTCCAACTTCCAACGTAGACTCCTACTACCATGTCTCCTTCTCCAACATCAGGGGTCTACGTTCTAACCTTCCAGAGGTTGAAACCCAATTACAGGAGACTAAACCAGACCTTTTATTTTTAAGTGAAACTGGCATTGGACAGGCTATTTCCCTAGAAGAGTTCGCAATTAAAGGATACTCTAACTTAACTTCTAAATCTGACCCCAAAGATCGCCATGGGCATCGAATTTGTGCCTATATTAGGGATAACTTTCCATGTGGTAGGGATATCTCCCGGGAAGATCCTAACTTACCCTATATGTGCTTCCGGGTTGCTTTAGCTCACACTACGGCATTTATATTTACTGTCTATCGCCCCCATAACAGCGGAGTTACTATCTTTCAAAGCATATCTAAGAAAATTGACCAAGTCCTATCTGCTTATCCTTCAGCTAACATTCACGTATGTGGTGACTTCAATGTTCACAACGTCGAATGGTTGACCCACTCTAACAAGACCGATGATGAGGGAAGGTTCTGTCATGACTTCTCCATTGCCTATGACCTCATTCAGATTGTTCAGGAACTCACCCGTGTGCCCGACAATGATGGCCAGTATGCGAGCCTACTAGACCTTTTTCCCACAACTTGCCCTGAACTATGTTCAGTTTCTGTTCTGTCGCCTCTTGGCTTTTCCGACCACTCTGTTGTATCAATTAAGATAAAAATGAAATGTAATAAGTTCCCAGACGTACCTCTCCATCGTACAGTATATCGATACACTAAGGCTGATTGGGATAGCTTCCGTACATTTATATCTGATCTACCTCTGCATTCCATGTTTAAAAAGGATGTGTCCCCTATAGTATTAGACCTGACGGAATGGTTAATTGTAGGTATTGACCGTTTCATACCCTCGAAAAAGTTTCAGCAAAAACCTAACAGCCAGCCATGGTTCTCTCCAGAATGTGCTGCTGCCATTGCGCACAGAAATCACTTTTTCCACTGTTTCCAACGTAATAGATGTATGAAAACTAAAGCCGCTTTCAGGACTGCCAGCAACCATTGTAAGAAAGTAATACAGAATGCAAGAGAGTTGTATGCTCTATCTGTTAAGTCCAAAGTAGCTGAGCAGCGGCTTGGTTCCCACCAGTTTTGGCAAATAGTAAACAGAATCCTGAACAGAAGCGTGTGCTCCATCCCAACTATTATCAATGGACCTGAGGTAATCTCGTCAGCATCAGACAAAGTCAAACTCTTTGTCAAGAACTTCGCAGCTTATTCTACCCTTTGCGATAAAGGCTGCCAACCCCCAATATTTCCTCCTGTATCAGAAAACACGCTATGTGATATACGTGATGTTGCCAAGCTAATCAAAAACCTTGATTCCAGTAAAGCAACTGGCCCTGATGGTATTTCAATTATAGTACTAAAAAAACTTCAACCTGAACTAGCGCCCATACTTACAAAACTGTTTAAACGTTGTCTTAAGGAGAATAGTTTCCCATCTCCCTGGAAAATTTCATCAGTATGCCCTGTATTTAAGAATTCAGGCGATCGCTCATCCCCCTCTCAGTACAGGCCAATAAGTCTCCTGTGCGTCATGAGTAAGTTGCTGGAATCTGTATTAAATACAGAAGTAATCAACCATCTCAACAAAAATAACCTTCTTAGTGACACTCAATATGGTTTCCGTTCTGCTAGATCTACAGCAGATGTGCTTACAGTTATATCTCATAGGATTAGCAAATCTCTCGACGGAGGCAACCTTTCTAGGGCAATTGCTCTTGACATATCATAGGCCTTTGATAGGGTATGGCATAAAGGTTTACTTCATAAGATCTCTAGCTATGGTATTGCTGGAAATGTCTTCTCAATTATTAAATTTCTTTCTGATAGGTTCATAAGAGTAGTAGTTGAGGGGCAAAAATCAGAAGCTCACATTATTAATGCTGGAGACCCTCAGGGGTCCATCCTGGGCCCAACTCTTTTCCTGATCTACATTAATGATCTTCCAAATCACATCCTTACATCATTTGTAGACATCTATGCTGACGACACTACCATTTATGGTAGCACATCTAAGACACTAAACGATCAAGTTCTCTCCAATTCTCTCTCCTCTGATCTTGAGCACGTAGTACAATGGGGTAAAGAATGGCTGGTTACTTTTAATGCATCTAAAACCAAGCTTCTCTCTTTACATCATCAACATTCTGATCCACATCTGACATCAATTGAAATGAATAGCTCTCGTCTTCAGGAGGCCTCAAGTTTTGACCAACTTCTTGGCTTGACCATTACTCCTGATCTTAAATGGAACAGGTACATCAAATCTGTTGCCAAGGCCGCTGGAAAAATGGTGGTATCTTTCTATCGATCCGGTAGATATCTCACTGCTGATGCTATTCTCTATCTATATAAGAGCCAGGTACGTCCAAGGATGGAATACTGTTGCCACATCTGGGCAGGAGCTGCTAGAAAGTACTTGGCCTGCCTTGATAGAGTTCAAAATAGACTTCGTAGCCTCGTAGGAGATGTCCTTTTCTCTTCCTTACAACCTTTATCTCACAGAAGAGATGTTGCGAGTTTGTCTCTGATGTATCGTTATTTTCATGGAAAGTGTTCGAATGAGCTTCAATCTATGGTCCCCCCTCGCCAAACTTTCACAAGAAACACCCGTCTAGCTGTAAACACTATCAATAATTCCCCCCACTCTTTATCTGTGCCTAAACCTAAATGTAGATTCCATGAACAAAGCTTTTTTCTTAGAACTGCACGCCTGTGGAATTGTCTTCCGTTTTCCTGCTTTCCGGCTGACTACAATATGGTTGTCTTCAAGTCTAACGTAAATAAGTTCTTGATGAGCCGTTCCATATAAGTTATCAACTTTACCAAATTTTCATTACTAATGATTACTATAATGTCCAATTTCTACTGTACACTCTTTAACCCTTATCCTTGAGTGGCCTCTTGGCCTTGATAATGTGGTGATGCCTATGTAAAAAAAAAACAAAAAAAAAAAACTGAATATAGTTCAGGGTAAATTGTGAGAAAAAGGTCTACGAGGCTTGCCCACTGGCCGTCATTGTCGGGCATACGGGTGGGTTCGTGAACAATCTGAGTGAGGTCATAAGCAATGGAGAAATCATGACAGAACCTCCCCTCATCATCGGTCTTGTTTTAGTAGGTCAACCATTCCACATTGTGAACATTGAAGTCTCCATATACATGAATGTTAGCTGAAGGATAAGCAGATAGGACTTGGTCAATTTTCTCAGATATGCTTTTGAAGATAGTAACTCTGCTGTAGTGGAGGCGATAGAGAGTAAATATAAATCCAGTAGTGTGAGCAAGTGCAACCCGGAAGCACATACGTATAGAGTAAGGGAGAATCTTCTCTGGAGATGTCGCTTCCGCATGGAAAGCCATTTTTAATATAGGTACATATTCCATGCCCATGGCGATCTTGGGGGTCAGATTTGGAAATTAAATTAGAATATCCTTTAATTACGAACTCATTTAGGGAAATAGTCTGTCCAATGCCAGTTTCGCTTAAAAATAAAAGGTCTGGTTTAGTCTCCTGTAATTGGGCTTCAACCTCTGGAAGGTTAGAACGTAGACCCCTGGTATTGGAGAAGGAAACATGGTAGTGAGGGGTCTATATATATATATATATATATATATATATATATATATATATATATATATATATATCAACATAAAATTAGTAACTTTATTTTTCTTTATTTTGTTTTTAAATATTTCCAGAGATACCTGCCCTACTCACGACTCAAATGCTAGTTTTATTTTGGTGTCTTTGTTAAAGACACCAAAACCCATGTTTTAGCTGATGTGGAGATTATGTTTTAATGGACAAAACTTTTGTCAACTTATTGTCAATTTCAATAAAATGAACATCGTTTCTAAAACGATCTTACAATCGAGTTGATTTTGTTTGTTTTTGCTTTTATAACTGATTTTTAATTCACCATTATGAATCGTTTTACTCAATATTGATATAGCTCTAGGATACCTACACATATTGATCTTATTATATATCTAAAGTAAAATGGGCACTGTTTTCTTTTAATAAAATATAACAAAATATTATATATATATATATATATATATATATATATATATATATATATATATATATATATATATATATACATTATATGCATACATTACTAGCAGGGAGAAACGACAGTGCCCGGGATCGAATAATAATCAACGAATGTTTCACCCTCTCAGAATTTATTGGCATCGAAATAGGTGAAATCGCCTATTTTTTCAGTCAAATCAATTGATTGCCAGCTCTAGTCGGGAACCCATCACGGTGCACTCCGATAAAGCTTCATATGCCTCTCCGTAGTTATATAGTCCACAATACATTGTAGTCTACATTTCATTGTAGAGAACCTACTGTTATTTTATAATATTTTTATATAATGACTTGAATTAAAGTTTAAAATTCAAAGGTCAAGTATCATGTTTTAATTGTGCTATAACCATAATCATTCATTCACAGCGCGCCTCTGTAATAAAAAAATAACATACTGCTGATTTGATATGCCTGGCCTGACTGTTGTTATGGTGATACTTGTTTCAATTTAAGTTTGAAATGAAAAAGTCAAGTATCAAAGTGCAGGTGTGTTTCAATCAGTTACATCTATTTCGAACGCGACCCTGCCATATCAGCTTCTGTGCTAATAAAACTTTTCAAATGCACTTGTGATACATAGCTGAATGTAAGGTTTCTACTGTGTAAACTTCTGTAAAAATCGCCTGTTTCTTCTTTCGTTGGAAATCTTTGATTATCGATTACCGATATTTATCGCAAACATTCAGATAGAAAACTAAGAACACTGCTAGGCACATAGAGTATATCCATGTGGAATTTCATAAAAATCCGCCTAGCTGTTTTCCAGTTTATAGGGAACGAACTAACACCCCCGCCCACACACACAAATTACCTTTTATAAAATAGAAGGTACACACACGCACTACACAACCACACACACATACACACACACATACACACACACACACACACATATATATATATATATATATATATATATATATATATATATATATATATATATATATAAAGATTTAAATAGAATGTGCGGAAATCTCTTGAAACCTCTTTTGGCTATCATCTCGTCAAGAAAAAATCGATAGCATAAAAAAACAATATTGTTGGCGAAATTAAAGAGTACCACAGGTGTCTGTCTCTATTGCGGTTCGAAAACCTTCTTTATGCCGGCAAAAGGAGACAACGAAAACATTATTTCTCTTTGGGGACTTTGACTCGTTTCTTCCCGTTATTTATTTTTCTTCTCCCACGTTGTGCCAAGTTTTAGTCGCTTTTAAACGCCGTATTTACAAATTCTTGACTGTGTAAGTTTTACGGTATGAAAATTTCATATGCATAGTTTGTCTAAAACAAACGTAGCACTCAGCTAAAATAGATTAAATGGTATCTCTTAAAAAAAAATGCTAGTAGTAAAATAGTGAAGTACGCCATCAGTACTTTCCGAACCTCTGCCTTGGAATTAGAACCGATCTTTTAACCGTTCTGATTTTTTTCTAATTGCTTCCCTTGCATTACGTATTCCCAACACGCACTTTAATTGATGTACAAGTATCATTTAAATGTAGACATTATGGGTATTTGTTTTTGTTTTTTTAAATAAATAGATAGAATGTCTTAATTCATGTCGTCACAGCTGGTTGTGAAAAAATCTATCATTTCGTGAATCAAGGCTGATTTTAACACGATTAAAAATACTTATTCAAATAAGTGCCACTAAATAGTTTTTGTAAAATATAAAATGTACAAACAAACTTTATCGATTTTAAATTATTCTGGCACATTTTTCAAATAACAAATGCAGAAAAGACTTTTTTTTTAAACCTGATACAACAGTATTTGCTTTGACTTCTAATAAATCACTACGTCACTGCGGCTGATTGTTAAACCTGAAGCACACGGCATCATTCAACTGGATCTAGTGTATGACATAAAACATAAAGCATTGGTAATCAACTTTTGGGAGATGAACGCTTCTCGCCAAAAATGCTACAAATTGGGTCATACCCCTCAGCATCTGACCTGCTTCTAACATAAACCTATTTCATTTGCGTTCAGCTTGTGCTACCAGATCAGGCCTTCTGAAGATACCGGCTTCCTGATTCAAATGCATAGTACATTAATGTTTTTTCCATTTCCTGTAAAACTCAATCATGTCCTGAAAACATAAAACAAAAACAACAGATTTTTTTTTACAAAACGCCCAAGGCATACACTATATATTAAGATCCTTGAAGCATGGCATTTTTTCCAGAATTACTGGAGTCGGCAATAATAACTCGAAAATAACTCTAAAATACAGTAAAACAAAACAACCAAACCAAGCATCAGGAATAAATATTTAAAAATAGATAGAACTTGAATCACAACAACTATTACCGAAATGGCTGACATCGATATTAATAACATGTAAAGGATTGACATGCCGTCAAATAAAATAACTAAGTTGGGTTCACTTGTACTTAACCTCTTCCCTTATTATCCCGTGCATTTACGGGAGATTATCATGAATCCAAAGATTTTATTGTTGTCATTAGTTTTCTAGTCAGAATTCTTTCTAGCAAGACATAAGTTTCTTACGGGAGGAGCAACGAGAAGGGTGCTGACATCCTAATCCTAAGTGAAAATGATTTTCGAGGAACGACCTGGATTCGAACTTAGAACATCCAGGTCTTCAGTTCGTATCGTTAACCATTTGACAACTGTCACTTCCCTTTATGGGATATGTATTCTGATAATGATTTTTTCTTTTCTTTTTTTTTTTTTTGACAGGTGTTTGCATTATTATCATTTAAAATAAATTTATTAGCGAAAGAAAATTCATTCATCGTTAATTTTTCATTTTCTATTAATCTTAAGAGTTTTTTTTTATTAATAGCGCAATCTCGATCTGGTTTTTCCTACGATTATATCTATATACAGGGTGGCCAGGATCAGTTTTTTTATTACTTATTTAAAGTGTTTCAAAGTGAAAGTGGTTTCGAATATTCCGTGAGAGCAAGAAAAAATGAATGACAGGTGACCCTTACATTTTTTAAGTTTCGGTAATCCATTAAAAATAAAAAAAAATAACACAAGATACTAGTCGTAACCAACCCAATAAATGTTACCGTGGCATTTATTGTTTTTTTTTCCCTCCAGTATTTTGTTTAATTTATTTATTTTTTATTTAAAAGCTGGAAGAGACATGTGCCGGGTATAACACTCATAACGCTCGAAACTACGGGGTTTTTTTTCGAACAGAATAAACGTTGGAAAGTAAAACACTAAAAACTAATCTAGGTAGGTAGAAGAGTAGTTTGAATTTTGAAGAGTAGTTTGAATTTTTGTACAGCTGTCTACTGTAAAACAAGTAAAAAAATAAATAATTTAAGTTTCATCAATGACATTTCTCATGAATATGGAACTTATATATAGTTTTTTTATATTGTCACTCAAACATTTCAAAATTAATTCAAGAAACGAAAAAAAGTATAAATTTTTAACAAAGGAATCACCATTTATCAAGGACAAAAGGCCACTCGAGGACAAGGGTTAAAGAGTGTACAGTAGTCAATGGGGCAATATCATAGGAATCGTTAGAAGTGAAAATTTGGTAAATTGGATTACTTAAGGGAAATGGATCATCAAGAACTTGTTTACGTTGGACTTGAAGACTGCCATATTGTAGTCAGCTGGAAAACAGGCAAACGGAAGAGAGTTCCACGGGTATGCAGTTCTTAGAAAGAAGCTTTGTTCATGGAATCTACGTTTTAGCTTAGGCACAGATGAAGAGTGGGAGAAATTTTTTATAGTGTTTTCAGCTACACGAGTGTTTCTCATGAATATTTGGCGAGGGGGGACCATAGATTGAAGCTCAGACGAGCACTTGCCATGAAAATAACGATAAAGCAGAGACAGGCTCGCAACATCTCTTCTGTGAGAAACAGGTTGTAGGAAAGAGAAAAGGGCATCCCCCATTAGGTCACGAAGTCTATTTTGAACTCTGTCAAGGCAGGATAAGGTCTTTATAGCAGCTCGTCTCCAGATGCGGCAACAACACTCCGTCCTTGGACGTACCTGGCTCTTATATAGGTAGAGAATTGCACCAACAGGTAGATATCTACTGGATCGATAGAAGGTTCCACTATTTTTCCAGTCACCTTAGCAACGGATTTCATGTACGTGTTCTATTTCAGACCAGGAGTAAAGGTCAAGCCCAGAAGCTTTAAATTTAATGCATTAAAAGTAACCAGCCAGTTTTTACCCCATTGTACCACGTGCTCAAGCTTAAAGGAGAGAGAATCAGAGAGAGCTTGGTTGTTTACGGCATTTGATATGCTGCCATAGATGGTAGTGTCATCAGCATAAATGTCTACGAATGATCTTAGGATGTAATTTGGAAGATCATTAATGTAGATCAGGAAGAGAGTTGGACCCAGGATGGACCCCTAAGGGACTCCAGCATTAATACTATGAGCTTATGATTTCCGTCCATCAACCACTAATCTTATGGATCCGAGAGAAATGGTTTAATACTTGAAAAGTCATTTCCAGCAATAGCATAGTCGGAGATCTTGTGAAGTAGACCTTTATGCCATACCCTATCAAAGGCCTTTGATATATCAATAGTAATTGCCCTAAAAAGAAAGCCTTCGTCGAAAGATTCGCTGATTCTATAAGATATAACCGTAAGCACATCTGCTGTAGATCTAACAGAACGGAAACCATATTGCAAGATTATTTTTGCTGAAGTGGTTGACTACTTCTATATTTAACACATATTCCAGTAACTTACTCATAACGCACAGAAGACGTATTGGTCTGTACTGGTTGGTTGGTTGGTTGGTTGTTTTTGTTTTACGGCATATCAACCATTTTCGGGTTATTTAATGCCGAATCCAAAGATTTTTAAGAAAAAAAATTTAATAGAATATATTTGTTGTTTTCAAGTCGGTTTCTATTTAACCCATAGTTGGAACCCTAACAGGTACTACCGCTCCGGGTCAGACTGGACCTGGGAGCAATGGTAATTAAAGAGTGGCTCCACCTCCCCAAAGCCCACAAGCTGGGGCCTCATCACTGGATATAGTTTAAGGTCATATCCAGGACCCCCATTGAGGGACTTTTACCCTCTGCAGGGGGGGGGGCAGTCAGTGTATTCTAACGCTCCACCGACAGGGCCGGGTCTGTACTGAGAGGGAGATAAGCGATCACCTTAATTCTTAAATACAGGGCATACCGATGAGATTTTCGAGGATGTTGGGAAGCAATTCTCATTAAGGCAACGCTTAAATAGCTTTGTAAGTATGGGAGCTTGTTCTGGTTGAAGCTTTTTCAGGACTATAACTGGACTGCCGTCAGGGCCAGTTACTTTACTGGAATGAAGGTTCTTGATTAAGTTTGGCAACATCACGCACAGATATTTGGATGTCGCATAGCGTGTTTTCTGATACAGGAGGATTAAGTGAAAGCGTTGTTATTTGTAACAATATTTTCTTATTTATTTATTAGATTTCGGTTTTCTCATGGATTAGCCATGCGTTTTCAATTTCGGATTTTTCTTGTTTGGGATTTTAACATCATTCCCATTATATTTTTTTCTCTTTTTCCTCCCTTTTTTCCGTTTCTTGCTTTCTCAATTCCCTTGAATATCTTCAAACTGTCTCAGACTGTTAAATGACTTCTCTTAAGCAAATATGATAAACTTCATATTATTTGCTTACTGCGATGCATTAACCTGCAACATTTATTGTATATTTCGCAAACCTCTTCCCTCTGATGAGAAGAATTGCATTCTTCGAAAAACTGTGGAATAAGTTTTTCTTTTTTTTTATTTGTATTACTTGTCGATTAATTAAAATTTTATATACCTTCTGTATAGGTTTATAACGTTTATTTTAATTTGAATAAATTCTTAATATCATGATTTTTATACCTTCTATATATATAAAAGCCAAACGTCTGTGTGTATGTATGTATGTTTGTTTGTAACGCTAAAACTTTTGAAAGACGGAACCAAACTTGACAAATTTGGTATCATATCGAAGCCCCATCACCCGGATGACAAATATCGAAATTTCACGTCAAACGGACCACTAGAAGTTGGTCAACTGATCAGTTATCTTCGAGGGGGGCCCCCAAAAAACCTGTCATTATCTATATATATAAAAGATAAATATTTGTTTGTAACGCTAAAACTTGAGATGAAAGATTCCTCTCCCCTAAGAATAAAACATATGTTCAATATCTGCTTTTGTTTTTTCATTGTTTAGACGGTCCCGAGCAACGCCGGGTAGCCCTGCTAGTTTATATATAAAAGTCACTTTGTGTATGTGTGTGTGAGTTCCTTTCTCATAGGTTCCGAAACGGCTGAGCCTATCTTTTGCAAATTTCACACAAAGCTAATTTATATGTCTGGCAGTGTTCTTAGATATGTTTTGTAGAGAAATTTATCCCATAAATATCGAAAAGCGAAGAAATCCAATCTTAAAAAATAGCTTTTCTTTCTTATAGGAATAATTTTTGCAGGAGAATATTGTACGTTACACCGGCAAAGGGAGATAATAAAAGTTCAGCAAATCATTTCCTCTTAAAAACAGATTTACTATAATCTGAAGATGTCGGTTAGTGGTAGAGCATACGACTACAGATCGAATGCCCCCTGTTCAAGACCGGGTGTACCTCACCGTTTTATTTTAATTGTTTCTTTTTGATGAGTGTAATTTGATTTAAAATAGCCGCAAATTATTTCTTCGTTTGCGTATTTTAAAACTAAACATTAATCAGAAGTGACTTTTCCAAGGTATTTATCGTCAAGCCTGAATATCAACTGACGTGATATTGTAAACAAACACAAACGACATTATCAGCATTATTTTCTGTTTATTTATTTATTTTATTTTATTTTATTTATCTTTATTTTTTTGCAAATTAGTCCACCGGGCAAATTATTCTTCATTATATATAATAATCAATAGGGGATTGATTCTATAATAATACATACGCAGCTTGGATAAATGAAAATACCATGTTATAGCGTATTGGACAACCGGGCAATGCCGGGCTGCCAGCTAGTATATATATATATATATATATATATATATATATATATATATATATTATACCTATATATATATATATATATATATTATACCTATATATATATATATATATATATATATATATATATAATACCTATTTCTCTCTCTCTCTCTCTCTCTCTCTCTATATATATATATATATATATATATATATATATATATATATTATATCTCTCTCTCTCTCTCTATATATATATATATATATATATATATATATATATATTATACCTATATATATTATACCTATATATATATATTATACCTATATATACATATATACATATATATATATATTATACATATAAAGTTGAGTTTTTTCTTGCTTTGACATTGTTTATTTACATATTAAAGCATGCATTTCTTGATTTCAAATGCGTAAAATACAATAAATTTAAACTCAAAATGACTTTTCATGTAACAATATATAACATAAGAACATTTTTTTATGTATGCACCGAATTATTTTCTCATAACCCCCCAAGATTTTTGTGTGATAAGATACTACATAATCAAATTGAAAATTCATGTAAAAAATACCATAATAGGATACATATTAAGTTACACAATGTGATACTATATAAAAGGAATACCACATAATAGCTTAGTACAGAATGGAGTGCATAATATATATATATATATATATATATATATATATATATATATATATATATATATAAAAGCGAAAATGTGTGTGTGTTAATGTGTGCACTTTTTGTGTATGTCCGCAAAAGGCTTTTTTCCGGGGGGGGGCGTCGCTCGGTCGGCTTACTCCTTCTTAAAACTTTTTATATACTGTCTAAATCATAATATTGACGAGTTAAGAACGGGGGTCACGTCTAACTTTAATTTGCCCGACTTTTACGCGCTATTTTTGATATTTTTTTCGATCGCCGCGTGTTCAATTCGCTTTTCAGTATAAAAAAGCGAAACTCTGAAATCGTATCGGCACACGGAAAGCGATGGACGTTTGGTCAATGTCGGTTTTCATCGTCATATCAAACAATTGCTTTCATTTGGACACACTCCCCTAATAAAGGGGGGGTCTGGTTTTCCCCAACACGTTGGGGAAGCAAAACAAGACAAAGTTGGTTAAAAAAAAAATAATAACTACGCCGCAATTAGAATTCAGTGCGGAAAATTTAAGCGCGTTTCATTCCCTGTGGCGTGATGTTTGACCTCATTAAACAGGCACCTGTCTGCCACATCACTTTTTAATCATTTTATTTCACACGTTCTCATTTCTCTGCCTGCGTAATATGGCGGGAAGTCATCAGCCTATTTATCTCAAGTGTTCAGGGTCGAGCCTAACTACCTACCAAAACGTTTTTTCTTTTACGCCTCTAAACACCCGGCAACGCCGGTACCCCCGCTAGTCTATTATATAAAAGCGAAAATGTATGTATGTATGTATGTTCGCTTTTTTCGTATGTCCGCAAAAGGCTTTTTTCGCCAAGCTTCTCAGTAGGCTCGCTCCTTCTTAAAACTTTTTATATGCTGTCTAGATGATGATATGTACGACTTAACAACGGAGGTCGCGCGTGTATTTTATTTGCCCGACTTTTAAACGCTATTTTTTTCAGATTATTAGATCACCGCATGTCCATCATGACAATATGGCTTCTACGCATGATTAAGTGACAGCGTCGTTATCTTAAGATTGCAGGTTCAATCCGAGTTATCAGATATTTTTTTTCGATTTTTAAACTTTTAATATTGAAACAAGGTTATTTATACCATTTTTTTCGCTTTTCGCTGTGTTTTTTGAGGGGGGGGGTCCAAACACGTTCATTTTGTTTTTTTCGCTTTTTTTGTTTTTGTTTATCCGATTTTTTTAAAGGAATTTTACGTTTGTTTGCTGTTTTTTTTTTGTTTTGGTTTTCCGATTTTTTAAGATTTTATAAACAGGGTTATGATTCGCTTATCCTTTACCCCCTTACAGACAAACCTCGAAACACCCGGGCAACGCCGGGTACCCCCGCTAGTTTATAATATAAATCTCGCCTGTCTGCTTAAATGTATGTATCTGCTTAAAATTTTCGATTTTCACGAGATTGGTATCATTTTGAAGCTCGACCCTTCGGACGACAAATATAAAAGAATTTGCTAAAAACATTAATTCATACACCCACAACTGGGCACTTTTCTACAAGGAGGGGGTCCCTTTTTTCGCCGATATTTTCGAAAGTCAACCCCTCTTTTATATTGACTAACTTAATTTAAACTTTCGCTACTTCCGGTTTTGCGATGGACGCAACGACAAAGACATCACGTTTTTTTACACGTCCTTTTCCTCCTTCGCGGTACGGGGTCGAGCCTGCCTGCCTGCTACCACTATTTTTCATTCTTTCTTTTTTTTTTTTGCTTAACACACACCTCCAAACACAGGCTAGTTAAATGTATAATAAAATACTTAATGGGATATATAATGGGATACAAAGTGGGTTAATGCAATATATATATATATATATATATATATATATATATATATATAATCTCTATAATATAAAGTTGAGTGTGTGTGTGTGTGCGTGTGCGTGTGTGTATGTGTGTGTGTGTGTGTGTGTGTGGTCACGAATAGGCTCCTATATGTTTGACTCGACTATTTAAAAAAACTGATTACATATAATGATAGAAGATATATCGAGACACAGGAATGGGTATGTTTGATCTGGCAGAACGGTGATTCATTAATATTGTGGGGTCTGCGTTCGCGACTGGTCCACAAATTATGGAAATAAAAAATTAAAAATAAAAACGTTTACATGTGTTTTTGATATAGATTTACATAATAATACTTTGAGAAGTATGTTTTAACTTAAATAGGGATGGTATAATAAAATTGTGGAGTCTGCGTCCGCGCTTGGCTCCATAGAATGGAAATAAACACAAACTTTAATAAAGACTGGCTTGAGGCAGTTGCTTGTCTAGCCGCAATGATGAGCTGTGAAACAGCGAAGCAGTACTGTATGTGAATGACGACATATATATATATATATATATAAATATATATATATATATTTATAAGAATCAGCTATTTTACAAACAAAAATACGCGCATATATATATATATATATATATATATATATATATATATATATATATATACGAGTATTTAAGCTAAGCTATTAATTTGTTTGTAAACAAGCTGATTCTTAGAACTCGAGGAGAAATATTTACGGCACTAATTCGTCGTTCGATAGTGAGAGCTGCCGACGAGTTATGATACAACGAAACAGTACTGTATATGGATGACCATTAAACCACCACCTCTTTGGGTTGAGCACTTTGTAAATATACTTTCACCCGTCGTATATTTAAGCAATTAACTATTAATTTGTTTGTAAACAAGCTGATGCTTAGAGCACTGATGCGACCGTGGGTGTGGATTTAATACGCACTCCAGGAGAAATACAACCAAACTGTATGTGGATGAAAATTTATATATATATATATATATATATATATATATATATATATATATATATATATATATATATATATCTTTTAATCTGAATACGATGTTCAGCATGTTAAAAATATACATTTTGTTGTAAACATCTAATGGATAAACATCTGAATAAGTTGGTGGCGACAGGAAATTTTTATGGACACATACATCGTAAAATCGCCTACCTATTAATGAAACAGCTGTCATGGAAAAAATCCAGGAAATAAACGAAGGTTATAAAAAGAGAACGTGAGTCTTTGAATTTTCAACAAAATTTTGCACTATATATATATCTATAATATAAAGCTGAACGACTGTGTGTGTGTGTGTGCGCGTGTGTGTGTGTGTGTGTGTGTGTGTGTGTGTGTGTGTGTGTGTGTGTGTGTGTGTGTGTGTAGCCACACATAGGCTCCTATATGGTTGACTATTTTAAAAAACTGATTACAGATAATGATAGAAGATATATCGAGGATCAGGAATGGGTATGTTTTATCTGGCAGAACGGTGGTTCATAAAAATTGTGGGGTCTACGTTTGCGCCTGCACCCCCCCCACCAATGTATGGAAATAAAAAATGAAAAATAAAAACGTTTACAAGTGTTTTTGATATAGATGTACATAAGAATACTTTGATAAGTATGTTTCAACTTAAATAGGGATGGTATAATAAAATTGTGGGGTCTGCGTTAGCACCTGTACTCCATGGAAATATGGCACAAACTTTAACAAAGACTTTTCATATCTATTTGCGTAAGTATACTTTGATAATTATGTTTCAGTTTGAAGAAATATGGTATAATAAAATTATGAGGTGTTCGTTCGCGCCTGACCTCCATAGAATGTAAATATGTCACAAAGTTTAACAAGGTTTTGTAAAAGGGTTGAGGGTCGTCAAAAACACCTTAACTTTAATCTTAATTCACGTTAGCTTTTATTTATCTTTTTGAGTTGAATCATAATGTGTCGAATAAATTTACCTCATAAATTCACGTTCTTATTAAAGTGAAAGCCAAAAAAAAGTCGGAACTTTAGACGATTCTCGGCACAAATTTTGCATAACTCTGTTTTTTTTCCTTCTCCACTTGCACGTGGCACTCTTTCGAAAATAGATAAATAGATAAATAATACAAAATAAGAACGTTACTTGTTATCGTGTCAAAAGAAGGAAAAAGATCCTGCTCACGTGATTACGTGTCTTTTTAAAAACATTTACATAACCTTTTTATTTTTATTTATATATCTGTTTAAGCTTTTTTTTTGTCAGTGTACTAGAAGGAATTCTGTTGATTACAACCCTTTCTGCGTGGTCTTTACATTATAATAAATCCGAATCCGAAGGCGCAATACTACACCATTCAATACTGTAAAACTGAAATGAAGCTGTTCTACTTGCTTTAAAATCTAAAGTAATTAAAGTGTTTTCTTTTTTAATATCCAATTTTCCTGTTTCGGATTATTTTACTAAAGTAAGTAAAGCTTCATTATTTTTCAAAACTGTTTTTGTTTCTTTGTTTTTCAATATTACGTCGATATTATTTAGTAAGGGTATTTAGCAGAAAAGCCAACAAACGACTATCAGAAAAAATAAATATACAAGAAATAAATGTTACCATAGTCAATAAAAGTTCAGTTCATGTTATTTTTTTGTTTTGAAATAGTTTTTAATGCTCTTTATTGAAAGAATTTCAGCGAACCGAAATTAAAACGAAATGTGAAGCGATAACTACTTAAATGAATTTTTTATATAAACTACACATGCCATAATCGAATATTCCTCAAGCACAAAATAACGGAAAACATTAAAATATGTTTATAACTATTCCTTACGTTGACGGAACTCTCTTAAATTATTAACACAGAATGTTCAAATGCCCCTCATTCAAACTGAAAACGGGGCTCTCTATTTCAAAGTCGCTGTCATTTTGATGTTTTTAAAAAACCGGTTCGTGAATAAAAAAAAAAATTTTTTTACAAACTACTCAAAAATACAAACCAATGAGCTTTTCTGCCATAAAAGTAACTTTTATTGACTATGGTAACATTTATTTCTTGTATATTTATATTATTATATATAAAATATTTTCTCTTTGTAAGGAAACATCATTTTGTTGGTCACTCTTGGCTACGAATGGAAACAAAGTTGATATAAAAAATGTATTTTCTCGAAAATTATCTTTACTTTCATCATATTTTGCTTAGGGTAAAATTTTGGAGTATCAAAACCTTTCTCTTTACAACCCCCCTCCTTTTCATAACCTATCATACTTTCATCAATCACAGTCCATTTTCTGTAGGCTGTTTTTGAACCCAGTCGACGACGGGTACTTCTGCTAGTATATATATATATATATATATATATATATATATATATATATATATATATATATATATATATACTAGCAGGGAGATCCGACGTTGTCCAGTATTGAATGAGGATAGACAAATGTTCGACGCTGCCATAGATTTATTGTCATCGAAATCGATAAAATCGGTTGATTGACTGGTCTAGTTAAAGACCCATTCTTGCAACCTGCTTCACATGCTTCCCACAGTAACTTCATCTTCAAGACATTATGGTCTGCATTGCACTGCAGAGAATCTACTGTTGATTTTATCAAATTATCTGTGAATAGTGGTTTTATTAAAAGTTTAAAATGCAGAAGTAAAGTATCATATTTTAATTGTGCTCTAAACAGAAACATTCATTCGAATGCGCACCTGCCTTTTAATAGAATCTACTGTTGATTTTATAGGCTGGCCTTTCTGCTTGTGCGATGATAAAACTTCTCAAACTGTTTTTCGATAATCGATTTTCGATGCTTATCAGATGCACTCCGATACAAACCTTTCATAAGAACACTCCTAGACACATCAAGAACTTTTGTGGGAAATTTGACCACCATACATTGTAGTCTACATTGCACTGTAGAACATCTATTTTTGATTTTATAAAATTATTTTTATATATGATCGCTTGAATTAAAGTAGAAAATGCAAAAGTCAAGTATTATGCTTCAATTATGGTTTAAATATTTCGAACGCGTCGCTCTATATCAAAGAACTTACTGTTAATGTTATATGCTTGGCGTTACTGCTAGTAGGGTGATAAAAGCTAGAATTTAAGTTTAAAATAAAAATGTTAAGTATCATTGGTATAATTGTGCTTTAACGAGAAACATTCATTTCGAAAGCCCCCTTGTCATAGGAAAAAGTCTACTGTTGATTTTATATGCCGGGCCTTTCGGCTTGTGTTGTAATAAAACTTCTCAAATGCACTTGTGATGTTAGGCTGTATAAGGTGTAAACCTTGATCAAAATCGCCTGTTCTTTCTTTCATCGACTTTTTCGATTATCGATTATCTTATCGAAACTTATCGAATACACTCCGATATAAAACCTATCTAAGAACACTGACTGGCACATAAAATTCCTTCGTGTGAAATTTCATAAAAATTGGCCCCGTTATTTCGGAGTATATAGGGAACGAAATCACAGGCAAAATGGCTTAGGACGGAGACCCGACATTGCCCAGGATTGAATGATGATCAACGAATATTTCACACTCCTATATATTTATTTTCATCGAAATCCGTGAAATCGCCCGTGAGGAAGCTTCACATGCCTCCATCATGTAACTTAGTTCAAAATATATGTTATTATAAATTGCATTCTAGAGAACCTACTGTTTCTTGTATAAAATTATTTTATATAAACTTCTTTCCAGTTAATGAAAAAAAACATTAAGAAATTTATGTGAGAGTTCTAAACCTACAGACCACGTCATGCAAAAAAAAAAAAAAAAAAAAACACGTAAATTTTTAAGTCTTTTAAATTTCTTTGCAGTTAATTAAAAAAAATATGAAATTTAGGTGCGGAGTTTAAACTGAAAAACCACGTCATGCAAAAACAAACAAACAAACAAACAAACAAACACGCTATCAACTTACTCACAGTAGAATTTTCACGGCACGTTGTTCTATCGTTATTGCTAAGCTACGACATGGAAAAAACGGTTTTACCAAGGATATATAAATTAAAATAACTGTTTCAATTATCGATTATCGGTAATTATCTGGGTTATTCTGAGACAATACTTACTTAATATCACTCCCAAACTTATACAACTTATATACTAAAGTTCTGTAAATTTTAAAGATAATCTGTTCAGCCGTTTCGGAGTCTATAAGGAACAAACTCACACACAGAGACAACGTTGCATATATATATATATATATATATATATATATATATATAATAAAAATTCAGTTAACTTTCTTGAAGTTATATTTTTTTAAATTCAATTAACTTTCTTTCTCTGACTTACTTGTTGTTTTATCAAATACTTTTGTATGCCAAATCCGATCCCGCATTTTGCTAATTCCTACCCTCTGATGAGAAGGAAAGTATTTCTTCGAAACCCTACGGATTAAGGACAATCCACTTATTTAGTGTTTCCTTTTCAGATTAGATATGTTTTTAACTCTTTTTCAAAGTGTTTTTTAACATGTTTTATTAATTGTTTGCTCCTATACATACATATATATATATATATATATATATATATATATATATATATATATATATATATATATATATATATATATATAATTTAATCTCTTTTAGAATCGGAAATATAAACATTAATACTGATATTTATAGATTAATACTATGCAGATAAAAATGCTCAATATTCGAGATAAAGCATCAGTATATAAAAGTTAAACTTTGCAAATTATGATTTACAACATTTATTTTTCGTACTCAAAAAATAGAAGATGAAGTAAACTGTTTCCTTATTTAATAGAGATTTTTAAAAGTTGGCTTTCTTCTTCAGAGGAAAACGGTTAGCAAAAACAATTTTATATATGTTTGCAACTGTATATATTTAATCACTCGAACATTACTTTCTTTCAAACTTTGTAGCTTTCAGTTTTTTGTGCTAAGTACATAAAAATAAAATAATGAATGAATAATAATAACTAGCGGGACTTGTGGAAATTCCACAGGGGACTCATTCATATGTAATATATTGGTGTTGGCATTCTGTAGATGTTTAGCGCAAATGGAGACGCCCTGATATTATAGTAGCTCTTTTGTGAAAACCGCAAAAGTATTTATCTAAGCTAGCAGGGACGTCCGGCGTTGTCCGGTCGTAAAGTACGCTTAAGTATGATATTTTAAGCCTTGCAGATTTGGTATATATTAATATAGAGTTAATGTTCCATCCATTTTTATACATCATAAAGTTACGAGTTCAAAAAAAAAAAAAGTATATCTATATAACTTGGGTGCATCAGTTTGAATCGAAACCGAAACCAAAACTTATGAAGAATGCTTGATACAATTATTTATAAACAAATGACTTGAGTGCCATTTGCTATAATCGAAACCAAAATTTATGAAGAATTCTTGGTAAAATTATTTATTACAAGAAATGGAACTCCATAACAATTAAACGACAGTCATTCGGATGTAAGCGTGATATTCAAAGTAAATAAATAACAGACACGCTATCCTATTAATATATAAATAAATATAATTATAAATGAATAGATAAATAAATAAATTGCGATCTGAAAACAAACATGTTGTTGACATGTCCATTTTAGAACAGATATAAAGAAAGACTGAAGTGAATTTGATATCTTTCGATCATAAACTGGTAGCCTTACATCGGATTTGAAACTGACGGTACAAACGTTTTTCTGACTTGTAAAATTTTGATATATCTTGGTATATCTATAATAATAATATCATATTCATGTTGTTTATTTGTTTACAATTTGATTAATATATACAAAAGGTACACTTTTTCACAAATTAATTTTAATACTGAAAACGGCCTTCATACACTTTCATTCCATCAACCCTATATATACTATTTATTCAAAGGAAATCTACATTAAAGAGGTAAACTAATTTACATATTACATTAAAGAAAATATATTTTAATAATAAGCTCTGTGTAATTTACGGCTTATGGTAACATAAGTGTCGCCATTGTTTCAATTAGTAATATTATTTAATGTTGGTTTGTTTAATTTATGTTTAATTAAATCTGTCTTTTAATCATTTGCTAAAAACGACATATCTTCCGTAACAAGAAAGAAAAGTCCTGCCTAATCGTAGACTTTGCTGTTTCAGCTGACCACAGGACAAAAATAATGAAAAAAGAAATGAAACAAATACACAGAGCTAAAAAATCAAGATAGTACCTACAATAGTAGGAGCACTACTGCCGAAAGACTTAAAAAAAAAAAAAAAAGAATGGAAAAATTGGAATCAGAAGAATGTCTGGAAAGATACAATGAATAACAATAATGAGAACAGGTGAAATATTAAGGAACCCCCTTGAACACGCGCACGGAGTAGATGAACTGCTACAGAGACAAAACATGAAGAAGCGTCACAAGGAACCAGGAACATAGAAGATACATTTCTATGTTCTCTATCTCTCCCCTATCCCCTCTTCCACCCCGTCGCATTACCCAATCACCGCCCCCACAAAAGAATGATGCCAAATAGCCAAGAAGGTTCAATGATGATAGAAAGACCGAGTAGAGAGCACTGACCAGACCTCCGGTGGACAAGTGTGAAGAGAACTGGGACCTTGGGGAGGCTTATTGCCACTCAAATTCCAGTGGAGACCAACAGTCGCTGCTAGAAGGAGATCGATGGGCGGTTGTTGCGATAATGAAAATCCATTCGCGAATATTATCAGAAGAGGTGGAGAGCACTCGAAAACTGGAGAGATTTGTCACTCAGCTTCCAGAGAACACCATAGGCTATTTTCAAGGAGAAATCCTTTATGACCTATGTCAAAGCTCCTTACGAGCCAATAATAATAATAATAATAATGATGATGATAATAATAATAATAATAATAATAATAATAATAATAATAATAATAATAATAATAATAATAATAATAATTGTTGTGGTGGCAGTCAAAACGGAACGAGATATTCCAAATATAATAATTATAATTATAGTAAAGAATATAACAAGTCTCTTCCTAGATATAACTGTAAGAGATACGCAGAAAGACATTGGGAATCGGATGTCCCTTATAAGAAGAAAAAATCCTACATTTGCAAGAAAGTCGGACACAAAAGCGATTGTTGCAGGTATAAAGATTTCGCCAGAAAGAGAGTACAGCAAACAAAATCAAATGAAAAACTAGATAAAAATCGGCGAAAATACATAAAAGCGGAAATATTTAAAACGCCAATAAAATTACAACTGGATTCAGGATCCGATATTTCTATAATAAACTTGAATACATGGAAAAAGTTGGGTAAACCAACTATGATGAAAACAAGTAAATCAGCTCGGACGGTAACTGGTGGTGAGATAAAATTTGAAGAAGTTATCCTTCTGATAAAATTGAAAGGGATTACGAAGAAATTAAAAATGTTCGTATTGAAAAATAGCGAAAACCTGTTTGAAATAGATCTAATCGAGAAATTTGGACTCTGGGATAAGCCAATTAATACATTCTGTAAAAAAATAGAATGTACTACTCCAACAACAGAAAATATAAAATAGGACTTAAAAATTATTCCCTGATGTATTTATGACTACATTAGGTTGTTGCAATAAATTTAAGGCCTCGTTTGAACTTAAAGAAAACACCAGCCCAATTTTTAGAAAAAAGCGAAACGTTCCGTTCGCTGGGTCGGAAAAGATTAATAAAGAATTAGACAGATTGGAACAGACAGGAATACTATCAAAAATAGAACATAGCGACTGGGCAGCCCCCACCGTATATGTAAAGAAAAAGAAGGTGAAATCAGCGTTTGATAAACTATTGCCAAGACAGGCAATTGTCCGAAACACTACACACATGATAAGAAAGAAATATAACTCGGGATATCGAGTATATTTCAAGTGCTACAGGAATAACACTTCTTACTGGGAATGTGGAGTAATGGCTAAACGCATTGATGATTGTACATACATGATTAAAAGTCCACAAAATATACATAAAAGGCACCTGAACCAAATAAAAAAAAACGCTACATTCAAGATGGTGATTATACAACAGCAGTCGAAAAGGAGGAAACCCTGGACATCATATACGAATCCTTTAATTTGGAACCGCCTCAATCTACACCTGAACCCCGAAGATCAGGTAGAAAAAGAAAGTTTAATGAACCATTAATGTTAAATCTCAAGAGAAAAAGATATTGAAATCTGTGCGACTTCAAATCTTGGGAGGGGGGTGTTGTGGTGGCACACATTCATTTGCATATGTGGATAGTAATTACACATAAATAGGAAGCCTCAGTTAGTCTGAGGGTGTGTTCACCAGAAGCCACCGAAGGCCGCCGAGAGCAGATATGTTTATCCAGCAAAAACTCTCTTATTTGGCACCATTATGTAAATATCCTGTAAATATACCTTTTCCTAATACACTTCTTATTTGATCTACCTTTGTTTGTTGAGAGGTCATTTGTATTGCTTTCTACGTTACTTGTTTCGACCTGCAAACTTAACAATAATAATAATAATAATAATAATAATAATTCTGATTTCGTTTATCAACGTCTCCCTGGAAATGGATGGGATTCATTTCCAGAGGATTTCCCTCAATCCCGGCTCCAAACCAGAAGCTTCAAAGATCAAGGGGTTTCCTAAGGATATTGGTGGTACCTACAATAGCAGAGGTCCGAAGGCCGCCTAAAACATCGGGGATTCGTAGTTTTTTTCAATTGTTATTGCAGACGACTTGATACTACTCCTAGCGTACCTAATACGATCGGGATTATTAGTGTTTTATCTCCAAGGCCAATGGAGCATAATTACTCCACTTCTCGTTCTCCTTCTCTCTCACATTCCTTCCCAGGGTACTGAGAAGTCTATAATCTGCCAGTTTTTTAGATCTTGTCAATGACGACAAAATCTGGACGATTATGTTCCAATTGGTTGGTCGTTTTGACACTTTTGTCCCACTATACCTCTACATTTCCATCCTCACTTGTTCTCACTTCATCAAGCCCCACCTCAAACCATTTTCCAGCACACTTCATCCTAACCTTCTTACAGACCTCCCAATATATCCTGAGTCCCATACGATCGTGTCTTTTGTGGTACTCTCTCTGGGACAATCCACTACACCCTACTACAAGGTGCGCAATTGACTCTTAAGTCTTACCACAAATCCGGCATTCTGCAGCAACTTCCTTTCCTTCCTCCACTTTTTTGACCAATAGTGTTTCTAATGCCTGCTCTTATGTTGCACAAACAAAAGCTTCAGTACTCTTAGCTGGGAATGTGGTAGGGCTTTTGGAGACAAGTATGGCTCAATAAAAAACGGTGCTGAGAGAAAACAGAGAGGTGCTGGGGCAGGTTGGCATTAAACGTGAAGGAGATTCGTTATCTCCACTTCTTTTTGTAATGATAATGATGCCACTGAGCATCCTCTTGAAGAGAGAGAAACTGAGGTATAACTTTGGATCTGGTGGAAGACGCCTCAACCATCTACTGTTTATGGATGATTTGAATATATTCGGTAGAAATGAAAAGGAAATGGAAATGGTTTATTAGCTAACCCTCAACTAAATTGGAAAAGTAAAAACAAATGAAGGTAGTGTGACTAAATGTGGTACTCACTTTTGAATACAGCTTATAAATGATAAATGTGCTTGCGAAATAGTAACGTCCACGACTCCGCTTTCGACAAATTATATTTTAAACAGAAAAGAACACACACACACATACACACACACAAATAATAATAATAATAATAATAATAATAATAATAGTAATAATAATAATAATAATAATAATAATAATAATAATAATAATAATAATAATAATAATAATTTGCAGTAATTTCTACGCGGTTTGATCTTTTTGTTTTTTTACTTTTTAAATCTATTCATTCGTTATCATCACTTTTATTTAGGAAAACACGCGTATTTCCATCATGTGAGTTAAGTCTACCACTCAACAACATATCTAAAAATGTTCATTAAACATCTACACACGAGCACATCATGGTACATATTGCTTTTTCGACTATAAACTAACGAGTGGTAGATCACTATGCCGAAAATAAAACAAACTCTTATTTGTGGCATTTAAGCAAACAAATGTGAATGCAAAATTTACATAAGAAATCTAATTGGCGTCGCTCGAGATAGAATTTTTAAAGCAGAATTTTAAACATAGTAAGTTGTTCCGAACGAAACCCGCACGAGCAACGCCGGGTATCCCTGCTACTATATATATATATATATATATATATATATATATATATATATATATATATATACTTCATTTACTCACATAATTTAATAAAGTATAAATTTATGCGTAAACTTAAAGTATTTACTTCAACAGTGCTCAATACGTAGGTAGAGCTAGTTAGTATGTTATGAAATATATATGGCGATTAAGCTTCACAGAATATTCCGCGTTTCATCCACTCTAGGATTCTTCAGGCTTATGCGAGAATTCTGTGGTTGTCTCGCGTTTTTATATACGCACCTTCTATTGAGTTCTTCGTTAGCCAATCAGCTTTCTAGTTTTCATCGCATTCTTCCTAATCAGCTAATATATATATATATATATATATATATATATATATATATATATATATTTATATATATATATATATATATATATATATATATAAATATCGTAGTTTCCTTCAGTTTTGACAAACTATGGATACCTACACTAAAGGTGTCTGCGCATGACATTTTTGTAACAAGAGTTGTGCAGTCTCAAACCACACCTCTCCTGAGTCGGCATTGTTAACTACCGGTGGCAAATGGGAGTTCAGGACGGTATTTATTTGCTTCCCCACTGAGCAAATTAGGCAGGAGGCCGTTTTTTAATGTGGAGATAGGGGAAAGGGGGAGGGAAAGGGGGATCCAGCTCCCGAGAGGTGGGAAGTGGGAGCTGGATTAGAAACTGTTGGTATGAAGGGTTGCCCCTTCAGTGACCAAGGTCAGATATGTGGGGTTACCCCCACATATGGTCTTTGCTAGTCATAGCTAGTCTTTGCTTGCAGCATCTGCCGGAACAGATGGTATTTATTTGCTCCCCCACTGAGCAAATTAGGCACAAGGCCGTTTTTAATGTGAGGTAAAAACCAGCTCCCCTAAAAGTAGGCAAAAAGGGGGCACTCTGGTTACCAAAAATAATAATTGTCCCAGTATAGAGGGTTTCCCCTCCATTGACTGGTACAAATTAT
>NC_136495.1:74640550-74815550 GCF_053919585.1 Euprymna scolopes | reverse complement strand
TCAGGTGAGCATAGAGCCCAATCCCAGACCCAATTTGTCTTGTGCAATTTGGGCAGATAAAGGTAGTGGTGGTGGGGTGGGGTTGGGTGTGTCTGGTTGATAATATGTCCTTTCTGTGCTTGCGTTTATCCTCAGCAGCTTGATTTAGGTCACTACTATAAAGCGCAGCACCTTCGTGGACAGCGCTCCTCCATGCCAACCTGCTCCCAGCCACGTCCTCACATGTCTCAAGGTCCATGTGAAACCGCTTTAGATTTGCTTTGATGTATATATATATATATATATATATATATATATATATATATATATATATATATATTAGAATCCTTTGGGATGAGGCTTCATAAATTGTGTACGCATTCTTTCGTGGACTATTATCCTTATCTTTATAGTTGTTCTTGTTTCATTACGTTTCAGTAAACTCATCTTCTGACCTTCTTCAGATGGTTAACCGCGATGGGGTAGACATGCTTCGTCTTATAATTGTACCCACAGTAAATACTGTCTTCCATAGTTGTTGCCTCATGACGTTTTGCCCAACTAATCTTCTAGCCTGTTTGGGTAGGATTGAAACCACTATCTTCAGACAAATATACGAGCTCGTGGTGCAGTGGTAGAGGCGGTTTCAGATGATAATTGTCTGAATTCAACCATCTTTTTGATATTCATCTTCCAAATCACATTCAAATATAATTTATTGACGTATACACGGCAGCACTTTGAAGAGCGTTGATCGAAATTTTTCTAATCATTTCGAGCACTTTATTAAATGGTGAAAAGATGGCTTTTAATACAGGTAAAGCAACCGGCTTTCCTTTCATCACCAACCTGCGGGTCTTCGCACATTTTCAAATTAGAATTACATATTTTTATCTTTGAGGAAGCCATCGTCTTTGATAAGCCCTTAGGGATGCCTTTCAGACCCGAATTGGAAGATTTGCATCAAACCAATTGTTGAGGTCACATGAAAAGTTTAGATCTTTGTTTTACTTTTACCTGAAAAGGGTCGGAGGATACATCGACCGAAACGTTGAGAAAATAATACGCAAGATGAGAACAGTAGCTCAAAGGATCCAAATAATACGAATAGTCAATCCTCATCTCAATTATTCACATGCACAAGAGCTACGAGAGTCGTTCAAAAAGTAAAGACTCCTTATTTTTAAAACTCAAAAGCTAAAACGTTAAAGAGCAATGAAGATGGGTGTAGTACCATTAAAACGAGTATCTTTTGTGTCTATCTGATGAACACACCCTTAGTACTGTTACTACATTTTTGAAAGTGCTGCTCGAACTACTACTTTTTTTTTTGCCTTCACAAAGTGCAGGATCTTCTTTGAAATTGAGCAAGAGATGATCTTTAATCTTTCTCTCCATCCTACATTCTGATAGAAAAGACGTTATTCGTGTTTCACCACTGTATCCTTATTTTCATAATAGGTAGTCGACCAAATTTCAATCTGTGTAAAATATTAACGGTTGAATACCATTATTTAATTTAATTATTTGGACGACTGTCCTCACCTAATTGTTTTTTTCACTACGTTTCGACCAAGTATTACTCTGGCCTTCGTCAGGTAATTAACCGTCATGGGATAGGAATGTCGAATCCTCCAACTACATCCACAGAATTTACTGCCTTCAATAGTTGTTGTCGTCTAACCACGGTTTGCCCAATTATTCCTCTGACCGGCTTTGGGTAGGATTGAAACCGCTACCTTCAGACAATGCTCACCTGGAATCGTACATATTTCACATTTCTATCCACTGTGCCAAAGGGCAATCAAGGTTGGATTCTTTGATCTTATAAATCCACATTTTTATATTTTTGTTCTTCCAACTGTGAGGTCCGTACCGAGACAACAACTATTGAAGTCAGTAATTGATGTGGATGGAGTTGAAGGATTCGACATTCATATCCCGTCGCGGTTAACCACTAGAAGATGGGGATAATAGTCTAAATGATTAAATAAAATAAATTATGCAAATTACTCATCTCGATAAGAATTCCAAATTAATTCAATAAGCTGATAACCACATGGTTGTTTTTCTACGCCAACTGTTATAACGTCATCTGCTATGACGTCATATATACGTTTTTGTGAACAAACAATATAAACGTAAGACATCATAATATATGACGCCATTTGCTAAGACGTCATATTTAACGTATATTGTGAGAAAACAAACAAATGAACAGGAATAGAGCTTTATTATAATATATATAATAAAGCTCAACGTCTGTGTGTCTGTCCGTACACGAATAGGCTCTTATATGGTTTACTATTATACTAAACTAACCACATATAATGATAGAAGAGATATTAAGGATATAAAAAGAGTTCTTAGATGAGGAGATCACCTATAAGAGGGGGAACCCTATGCACGCTCACACCATTTCACATAGAGCTGCAAAAAATGGCAGGATAATCTACCATGAAGAAGAGGTTGTTTTCAACAAGAATAGGGCCCCAATGGGTCACTTATAATTGGAAACCTTATAATTGGAAACCTGTGCACGCTCACACGGTTGGATGTACTTGTAGGTTTCCCAAATATGGCAGAAACCCCCACCATAGAATGGGGAAAGTTCTGACAGGTTACATCGCTCACCCTAACTAACAGGAATGGGGCCCCAGTTGTGTCACTTATAATTGGAAACCCTATGCATGTCCACACCGTTTGGCGTAGAGCTACCGAATTTGATAATCCACCAATGGGAAGGGGGAGTACAGGTTACTCTCACCAATGCAGGTGGGGGTCCGTTGAGGTCACTTATAATGGGAAACACAAATTCGTGTTCATACGTTTGTGTCAATAAAGATCGCCACTACTGTTCTTTCATGTTCGTTTGAGGAATTGCCCCCACCCCCACAAAGATGATCCGAGTAATGCCGCATCTGTATGTGTGTATGTGTATGTGTGTGTGTCAACTATAGAACGATTTTATATAGCTCAACGTTTGTGTGTCTGTGTGCTGGTCCATCTATAAGACTAAAGGGAATATAAGATACAAAAAATATGTAGAAAATAAATATCTGTTTAAAAGAATTTCAAAGTTATTGATATTGTTATATAAATCAGAATCCATTTTTAAGGTTCTTTTTTAACCCAGTAAACGACGGGTACTTCTGCTAGTATATATACATATATATATATATATATATATATATATATATATATATATATTACCGGGAAACGCCCGGTTTTACCGGGTCGTAAAATACGCTTAAATATGATATTTTAATTTGTCCAGATTTCGTATATATTATGATAAAGACGTGATGTCAAAAGAAACAAAAAATATTTGGGTGCCATTATCTAGAATCGAAACCGAAAGCAAAACTGTAGCCTTCAAAGCTGGTGACGACACCAACGTGATACGCATATGAACTGATTAAAAATTAAAAATTAGAAATAAATTAAGATAACTGTACAAAATGGGTAACAACTTTTGCAATTTCGACCCAATTTTGGCCCCTTAAAACTATTTTAGCCAGTTAAAGACGCATAAAAGAACAGCCTATAAAAATCCAACAATTTGAGACCCCTAGCCACGATCTGCGATTTTTAGTTTCGAAAGAGATAGAGTCGAAAAATATTAAGACAGACAGACAGACAGACAGACAAAAAGCCTTTTATATATTAAAATATAAAGAGAAAAAAAAGTAGAAGAAAATAATAATTTTCTGAAAGTCAAGCAAAATTGAAATAATGAAATCGTGAATCCCTGTAAAATATTCACAGCAAAAACTCGACTAACGTCAACTACTTTGAAGAATTTTCCTTTTTTTCCTTTGTGCACCTAAAACTAAACGAAACGACTGTGAGTTTGTTTCAAAAAATTTCCCATTAATGAAATACAAAGCAACAGAGCTACTTCCTAGATGACAACATAGCCGTTTTCAAGTCTAATGTAAACAAATTCTCATCGAACCGCCAACTTCAATATTTTATTTATTATTTAATCCATCTCATGGCGTTGTTAATAACCAAATGACAATCGCACGAAACCGTATTCTTGAATGGCTTTCAAGCTGTGATAAGCGGTGACATTAATGATGTTTTTTTTATTTTAGAATAAATAAAGTGATTAAAATTAGAATATCATCTTGTCTTGTTTGCCATACATTTTTGAATATATTAAAAGGGGGTTACATCATGAGCTAAATATTGCGAATAATCGCAATTCTATTCAGACAAAATAAATGTAACCATATAGAGAACTTGAATGCCTACTTGTGAGAACTTGAATGACTACTGGAGAGGGCTTCAATAACTACTGGAGAGAACTTGAATACCTACTGGAGTAAGCTTGAATGCCTACTGGATTGAGCTTGAATGCCTACATGAGAGAATGTTGATGTCTACTAGAAAAAAGCTTGAATGTCTACTGGAGAGAGTTTGAATACTTATTGGAGAACATGAATGGCTACTGGAAAGTGAACGCCTAGTGGAAAGACCTTAAAAGCCTACTGGAGAGAACTTGAATGCCAACTAGTGAGAACATGATTGCCTATTAAAAAGAGCTTGAACGCCTACTAGAGAAAGATTGAATTCCCACTGGAGAGCGCGTGAATACATATTGGATAGAGCTTGAATACTTAATGAAGATGCCATGAATACCTACTAAAGAGAGCTTGAATGCCTACTGGAAAAAACATGAATGCCTACTGGAGAGCTTGAATGCATACTGGGGAGAGTTTGAATACCTATTGGATAGAACTTTGAAAACCTACTGGAAGAGAAATGATTGCCTACTAGAGAGAGCTTGAATACCTACCAAACAGAGCTCGAATGCTTACTTGAAATAGCTGAATGCCTACTGGAGAGAGCTTGAATGCTTACTGGACACTGTCTTCAAGTGTTTAAGGTCCTTTTGAATAAGAAAGATTGAATTCCCACTGGAGAGCGCGTGAATACATATTGGATAGAGCTTGAATACTTAATGAAGATGCCATGAATACCTACTAAAGAGATTTGCCAGGACAACCTGGTATAAGGATACTTTTCACTATTAGTAAAGATTTACTAAATATTCATCCTAATATGGTATTTGAGGCCCAAATAAGATCTTTTAGTATGAAAACCGCACTCTGGCTTATATGACAAATGGTGCACCTTTCACAAGTGGTGTTATCCATAGTAACAACACTAAGCTGTATACTCCACCAGACTAGATGAATTTTTCTCCTAGAATTTAGTTAACCCAAATGAAAGATACACTATAACATATTTAACTGGTTAACTCTGCTCGTCTGAGCTCCAATCTCTGGTCCCCTCTCGTCAATCTTTCACGATAAACACCCGTCTAGCTGAAACTACTGTCGATAATTTTCCCCACTCTTTATCTGTGCCTAAATCAAAACGTAGTTTCCTTGAACAAAGCTTCTTTCTTAGAAGTGCACGCCTGTGGAACTCTCTTCCGTTTGTCTGTTCCCCACCTGACTACAACTTGGATGTCTTCAAGTCCAACGTAAACAAATGATGAACCGCCCCCTTAAGTGGAAAGACCTTAAAAGCCACTGGAGAAAAATTGAATGCCAACTAGTGAGAACATGATTACTACGACACTATCCCATTGATTACTGTACACGCAATAACCGTTATCCCCGAATGGCTTCCGCGCCTTGATAAGTGGTGACCTCCATGTAAAAAAAAACTGGAGAGAAGAAAATTAAGATTCTTAACTTCTTTATTAACTCAACATTTGAGGCGTAAAGGAGACTTTAATGGAATATTCGATTACCTATGTGTCTCATTTCGCCCGACTCTTTTTAAGAAGAATCGTTTAAGGATCTCGCTTTTATTTTCACGCAACCATAAGTACAATAAGATCTTCGTTACATCAAAATTGGAAATAGTTTCAAATGTTCACCGTTATGAAATTCACGCTTCTTTTGCCCGACTTTTTTCTTGCTGTTTGGAAGACTACGGTAAATAGTTGTCTGCTGATTTGTGTTTATCACTTTTAGTTCTTTTTAATACTTCTAATATCAAATGGCTTCATATCTTGTCTGTTACAAATAAACAAACTAAATGATTCTTTGATTACACAATTCGATTGAATCGGATTGTATGAAAAATCATCTAAGGATTTCGTTTTCACTTTAATGCTTTAATAAACCTTAACTACAATGACGATCTCCGTTATTTTCGTAAAAATTGGAAATATTTTCAAATTTCCTATCAGCTATTTGCAAATAGCTCCACTGCCCCGTGGATGCCATGGCAAAGGCAAAGGCTAAGGGAGTAAACCCCAACAAAAAATCCGGTTTGGGGGCCCGATATACGGATGGTGAAGCACTGCAACACCTTTCCGGCAACTCCTGCAGCTGCGCTAGCTCTGACCGTATTGACTTGCTTTTCCGTCGAGAGTAGGTGCCTGGCGACTGGGTAATAGTAGGTCTTCTTATCACCCGCACAGGCCTGCATCTGGAGAGCCAACTGCAGCTTCGAACTGCATAGCCAAAACAGATGCTGCAGCTGCACTAGACTAGATGCAGAATGCTATTGTCTTATGAAATGGAAGGTTGCCATCATGTCTCCATATAGAGATAAAGTGTTAGCCCTTAGGAAAAGTGTCATTTGAAACAAAAAAGGAAATATTAACCAGAAGTTAAAATGAACTTAAGTGAAAATGATTCACTAAATCTCAATGCCAAAACCGAAGCCCTTGACTGGCTGATGAAAGTATATTTAAAGAGTTCTGAACAATATTGCAAAATAATTTACTGAGACTAAACTTTGTATTTATGTCAAATATCACAATGCAATTACGATTACTATATACGACGAACGAACATATACTCGACTTCTCCCAAAGGTGGGGGTAATGCTTGGGAAGATACTCCAAAGCAGATTCTACATTGCTTCTATGAAGGAGTTTTAATATAAAGAAGCCATGCGTTCTTTTTGTAACAGAGCGCGTATGGATGCACGTGAGAAAATCAACAGCAGCCCATAATAGCTGACTAGCAAAAATATTAGCAGCAACAGCCGTCTTGGCACATATGCAAATGAAGCAAGTGTGCACGCTCTGATATTACGGGGAGTAGAATAAGGAAAAAAAAAGGACATCACGTGGTTGAACAAAGGAAGCGATTGGACGTGTTTTGACTCGTATGCGGCGAGAGAGAAAAAGCAGAAAGGTTGGCGACGAAAATAGACACGTGCGTGAAAGAACGTCTTGGCAGACATATTCAACGCGTGAGTGATATTTTGAAACACAGTGAAGTGCATTGTCGGAAATTACTTGAATAAATGATTTTGTCTCCATCTAAAAACATGTTTAGTCGTATTTTTTATACCTTTCATCGTTTGTTTGTTTGTTCTTGCGACGGTACTAGACAACGTGCGAGTCCGAGTGGTTGAAATGTAACGACACGATTAAAGTGTAACAGCCACATTACAATAGAACAGATATTCTATTTTCTGCCTGGAAGTATCTCCCTTGAATTAATCATCGCAAGATAGTATATTAGTGTGAAATAATAATACAGTAACATGAATACAGCATTAAAAATAGTAAGAACATAGTTGCGACTTCAGACAGACACATAACAAATCTCTATGATTAATAAAAAGGTGTTTTCTTTAGATGCGGCAAACTTTAAATTTAAATAAATCGCAGAAATAAATATTGTTATCACAAAAATATGTGCTTTATTCCAAAGATTAAGTTTTGGCATTTATAAGTCAATTTACAATGTCAGAGATATAGCAAGAGATTATATAACATGATCTAGAAGTCTAATTTTCACAATGTCACAATGTCTATGCATTAAATTAGACTGTATTTTGGCAATAACGCAGCAAATGATGTCTTCTACGTAGTCTATTGTTTCGAGTTCATCAGTGTAGGTATAGGACTTACATATCTTCAATGAAAATGATCTAGTGGGAATAAATCGCACGAATGAAATGGCCAATCGACAGATCCATTTCATGCAAATGTTCGAAATGACTGCAAACATTCTTCGGGTGTCAGTCCCTGAATGATGAATTGCCAAACCAATCTAAACTCAAAATAACCGATAAATGCCAAATAAGAAAATAGAGTTGGCAATTTAAAGCTTGCTGTCTCTAAAAAAAAAAAACGTCCTGTCGAAGTGTTAGTATAGTTTCAATTTCAGACAGATGGATAATAAATCTCTATTTTAATACAAGTTATAGTATAATTTCCGCTTCAGACAGATCTGTTGCGAATCGATATTTTACAAACAAATACGCGAAATCAGTTCAAAGGGAAATAACTCAATTAGAATTATTTCAAGTTTTAAAATAGATTTAGTTCACACAAACAGATGACGGAATATTCATTGCGTTCTTCGTCCCAGAGTCATGTGAATTTTACGGGGCCAATTTTTGTCTTACGTATTGGTACACAGGCCAAGAGCATTTCGATTATAAAAACATTGCGCAGGTATTCCAATCAGTTTAGTGAGAAACATCTGTTCTCTTAACTCCGTCGCGACATGTAAAAATTATTTACCAGAAAATACGCATGCTGAGACGATTCACGCTAATTGGTAAATACTCGGGATTCTTTATTGACGCAAGTAGCAATGAATGACGTTCTCTAAATCTTTGTATTTTATCCATACATATGAATGTATACATAGCTCTCTACATAAAAAACATTTCTAAGTCTGCTCTAATAAAACATATATCAGATTTTAATTCCGTATTGATGAACATCAACTTTCCTAATTTCATAATGGATTACCAGGCAAAAGAGAGTTAATACTTCACACCATTAATTAAAGAAAAAACTTTAAAAAACTACTGTTGTAAATAAAGCTATTCTTTATTATATATAAATACCGTGTTCGAGTTGATTGCTATTTGTTGGTATTGTTTTTGAGTGTTGCATTTTTTTAGTCTATGATATTTAAATGGCAGGTTATTTGGCAAATTGTCTCGCTTCAAATCTCGTTCTCTACTTTTGAACTCTTTTCCATTTGAAACCTATATTATAACAAAAGACGTTATTACTCTCTGCACAAGAACTATTAATTCCAAGGATTTTCACTACGGGATTTTTCTACGCGGACTTTTCATTCCCTTTCTAATCGAAGATATTTTTAAAGAGATATCTTACGGAACTCGTTTTGGATTCACTAATCGCCCCACCTATTGAGAACGTTTGAATATCATTGGATATTTACAACCATACATATTGGATTTTGTTGAGTATTCCCTTTCATTTCATCTTTAAGCTTATACTTTTCTTTAATTTCTTTCTCGGCTGTTTTCAAGAATAAGAAACCTTTCACCTATTGTTTATTCTTTGTTTTTGAATAAAATACTTGTAAATTTTTATTCTACAGTATCTTGACCTTTTCTAATATATATATATATGTGTGTGTGTGTGTGTGTGTGTGTATGTGTGTGTGTGTGTGTGTGTGTGTGTGTGTGTGTGTGTGTGTGTGTGTGTGTGTGTGTGTATACTTCAGAATAATGCAATGCAATAGATATTCTACTATGGAAATCCAGTGATTATCGGTCTTACAAAATATTATCGGCTGTAATATTTTATAAAGACAACCACAGCTAAATAAATAATACCAGATAGAGCAAATAAATCATAATTTAGTAATTTAAATTTTATGGTGTGAAATGGTTAACTTTCAAATCTAGAATTTTTATTATATGGAAGGAAAAGAATACATTTCAATAAGTATATCTCCTTAACCTATGGGTTTTTTGATGTCTACCCATCTCCACAGAGGAGAAAATATTAGCAAATATTATAATGGTTCATACCTAATTTGCTAAATACATTAAAAATAGAAAACCATAATTATATATATATATATATATATATATATATATAACTTTAACTCGCACACAGAAACATATTGTCACTTGGCCTTAAGGGCTACTGTTAGTTAGGGACAATACCTGCCGGGCATACTAAGTGGGAATTGTGCAGCGAGATGCTTGTTAACCTTACACTTAAATATTTGCATGTTGATACAGTCAGGAAAACAGATAGCATTGGATGAATTTCATATGCTAAAATTACGAAAGCAGCTAGTAGAATGAAAAGCCTTCCGACATTTGAAACCTGTATAATAAAGATGTGGTATTTTGCTTATTTTCGAGTTGACTGGGGGGTATATGGAGGGGGTTACCAGTGCAGTAAGTTCGTCAGAGAACTATAAAAGTTATACTACTCATGTATATAAGTATTTATCTAAGCATGGCTCTATTCGCTAAATAAGCATTGAAGAATAAAGAAGATTAAAAAAGCAAAAGCTGTACGAGGTTGAAAGCATCTTGGAATTACCATTACCAAAGAAACTTGAACGACTTTAACACTCCAAGAAATTAACTAGTCCGACTAAAAGCTCCACCGAATGAATCGTAAATCCAGTCGACAAGCCTCTTCGTAAAGTGCAACGAATCTAAAAGCCACAAAGCGACCGTGATTTCCATATTCAACTTATTGATTTCTCATAATGCGCATGGAATTATTCGATCCGGTTTGTGCCATTTCCATAAGAGAACCATCGGTCGGTCGGTTTGTCACGATTGCATTTGAAATAGCATTTTTGTCCGTACATCGCAAAATAGAAGAAAATTTAATCTTTCAAGCACACATTTATTATTACAATAGAAAAATGCAAGCAACAGGGAAAGTAAAGTTGTTAAAACTGAAACAGAAAAGGACAAGATATTCTAGTAAAAAATATAATAAATGTATAACTTAAAAAATTGCAGCATTAAGAATTGATTATATAGTTATAAATTGAATTTTAAAACATTCTTAATGCTGCAATATTTAAACTTATAAATTTATTATATTTTTTACTAGAATATCTTGTCCTTTACTTTTCCAGTTTTAACAACTAGTCCTTTACTTTTCCACGTTTAAGCTTAATCATAATACTTTTCATGCTCGCATTTTTCTATTGTAATCCATTATTTTTCCAGGCTTTAATAAATTCACTTGTTCTTTATTTCATTTCAGTCTTTATTTTTTGCTACTATAAACACATATGCAATAACAATGTACGGCACACGTCTGCTTTTAAAAAAATTTCCTCAATTATCTCCCTTTCACGCTTTCATTCTGTCTATTTAACTTGTTACTTCTCTTTCCGCGACAGTAGAGAATGAGTAGCAACAGTAGTCGCTGAAGCGACGTGGTTGCTATGGAAACCAGGCATAAAATTCATCACTCACCTCCTTACATATTTTTACGATTTTGAACACCAGAAAATTCATTATAACTTTTGTTTTACTGAACGAAAATTGAGCATTTTTTTTCACAATGTAGCTGAGAAGGTGATCTATAAACTGTAATAATTGTTTGAAATTTGGTCGAGAAATAAGTGAGCGGTGAGAGCTTTAAAGCAGTTCTAAACTACTAAAACTGCCACTTAAACATATATTTCAACACAGTAGTGTTTGAATGATAGTCTTTTATTTTTTCTGTTAAGTTTACGTGTAAAATTTAAAAGAATGTCTATTACGCTGAAATGCGAAAAACATTTTCTTTGATTTGTCATGATTTAATTTGAAATAATATTTTATTTTGTCTAGTATGCTTAAGTGTGAAATTGATTTTCCTTTGGTCTGTAATGGTTCGCTTTCAAATTGGGGTTTCCTTGGTCTATTGCACTTTATTTTTAATAAGTTATCTATTACGCTCATAGAGACGTGCTGTCCAACTACTATCCAGCATTATTTAGCATGCAGCAAACACACGAACGCAATGTACAACACTTTCACTTTGAGACATATACGGTTATCGCCCCTTATTTCCAACATTTGCATGTTTCAGCCCATAGGTGGCGATATGAACTTCTTCCGTTTTTTATTTTTTCTCTTTCTCTTTCAGACGGCAGTGACGGACGACACTTGCGCACTCCGAATTTAGTTTCACACGCAAACCGACTCCATAATGGAACGAATATGCTTGCGTACTTGTACAACCTTAAAAAGGTAAGTAAAAATTTGCAAAAATCATGTACGAACTAACGATAAAATAACCGAATTAAGTCTGTAACTACATTGGATAAAATATGTTAATCTTAATTAACACATGATCGCAGAGATTTACAATCGCATACGTAGACAAAAAAGTAAAGTCTGAATAAAAAAAAATGTTTAAATGTTTTTTTTTACATTTGTAAATAAACTCGGTATCATTCATTAATTTATGTTATCAAACGCACAATGCCTACCTCAACACGCTTTAGTTTAAATACGTTGTCCGTTACGTTTTATTTTAAATAATTTCTCTCTGATACTTTATTTTAAATAATTTCTTTGTTACGTTTTATTTCCAAAAAGTTGTTTGTTATGCTTTATTTTCAACTAGCAGGACCCGTTAACCAGCGATGCCCGGTGGAAGCATGACAGATAAAGAACAGACTCGTTATTGGCGAAATAAAAAAAAAAATCTGACATCCACTGTCGAGCATTAGTTTCCAGTAGCACTGTCTGTGATTGTCAGCACTGTTGGTTACTGGCGATTAGTGTTGGTTTGGGGCTATAATCTGCAGTACTGGGTGATTATATAGAAAGCATTTATTAATTCTTTAGATTTAGCGAAAACAGAGGTAGCTAACTGCATTCTACCGAGCCCCCTCCAAGAAAAAAAAAAAGATAATGAACGTGTGCGCAATCTCGGGAATCAGTCGGAATCTATTACGATCGTCGCCTATTTAAAGATAAATATTTCGACAATATCATTTACCAGATTCGTACTGATTATGCTGTTTGCTATTTTAACATATGTGAAAAATTCACAATTAAAAACTGTTAAACTATTTTCTGTTGCACATTTATTGGATAATTAACAGTTAATTAGTTATTATCGATCTATCTGTCTATCTATCTATTTGTCTATCTACTCCATGATATTCTTAAAATAGTTTATATTGGAAGCTATTTATTGTTTATAGAAT
Organism: Euprymna scolopes; assembly: GCF_053919585.1. NCBI lineage: Eukaryota > Metazoa > Mollusca > Cephalopoda > Sepiida > Sepiolidae > Euprymna > Euprymna scolopes. The sequence goes on along the minus strand of NC_136495.1, from coordinate 74,802,627 downwards.
AAAGTATAGCAGTGGGTTTTAGCTGAAGATGTTTACATAAATTAGTTAGGTTAAATAAACAAAATAACCTTAGTCAGGTAGATGTGAAAAAGGTCACATGTTAGAGGGTCGTGTACTTTTTGTATGATGACGTAACAGAAATGAGGTCAGAAGGTTGAAAAGTTTAGAGTCGGAGGGTTCGAGTTTAGTCACGAGAGTGAATAGACGTACTTACAGCTTGAAAGCGAGGCTCTGAAGAAAAAGCATGTAGACGAAATGCAGACTCTGTGAAGACCATTTGAGATAACTGAAATAAATTTATATTTTTAAAATATAAAGTGTTGTTCTGTGGTTTCACAAAAGAAGAAATAACAGAGGTCTCAATTGGTTATGGAGTCTATTATTTTATTTTTCATCACGGAGCTCAGCAGTGAAGATAGAACTCTTGAAGAAAGAAAGATTTTAAGCAAAAGAAATGATACCTTTAAGTAAATATCAACTGTAATATATACCTGTGTGATAACTCTCTGATATAACATAACTCAGTTTATATGTCGATATCATACCCTCTGACATACATACAATTTATACGTTATAACAGGTGTTATAAGAACAATATCTCCCACTATACTAAATGTAATATTACTGTTTTGGTCTTTTTTTGTTTATGTTTCTGTAAATAAATATCTAAACAGTTTGAAAAAATTCTATAACATAATAACTTTAATGAACATGGTTATTTGAAAAGATATGCGATTAAAGAAAGAATCAATTGATCCAAAAGGTTTACGTGATTTTATATATTTTTATCATAAGGTAGGCGTAAAAATAAACATAAAATATTGTTAATTATAAAAATAATTTAACAGTTTTAAAATGTGAACTTTTCACACATGTTAAGAAAACATTAAATTCAAACAACAGAATCAGCACGAATCCAGTAGATGACATTGCCGAAGCAGTTAATGTTACATCGGCGACGATTGTAATAGATTGCGCAGCTTTAAATAAAGTATATTTAAATAAACTACGTTTGAAAAAAAATTACTGTGGTACAAAGCGAGTGAGCGAGAGCGAGATAGATAGAGAGAGAGAGAGAGAGAGAGAAAGAAAGAAAGAAAAAGAGAAAGAAAGAGAGAAATACAAAATGACGTCGTAAAAACGTATGAAATAACAAAAATCTTAATATTTTGCCGACGTGCTTGAAAGTTAAGGTATAATTTTATGCACAATTACTTTTTTTTACTTTTGCACGTTTGTGCCAGTAATTAAAGGTACGAGTGTCTGTGTATAAGCGGTTAATATGTACGTATTTGTTTTTTTTTAGCATTAATGTCTCCTGTAGAGAGCAACGCCATTTTGGATAATTTTTGAAGTGTTCGTTTATCTAGGCAATATAATAATTCCGGAATATAATAATGCCAAGTCTCAGCCAATGAGATTACGCAGAATCTGGGTGGGAGACGTTATTATTTATAAGCCGGAGAAGAGTAAGCTAATGGTATGTCTATGTGTTTATAATCAAGTTACGAAGCGTGAAACCTCATATTTTTCGAAAGTGCAGAATTCCCTCCAGTGATAACTGGAGGCGGTAGGAGGACTTTATATTTAGAGGAAACAATTGTGATTGTTTTTATTCTAGGTATACTGCAAGCATTATTTTCTAAAATTAGCTGTAACACATCTTCTAAATGATAAAATACTCCTCAGACAATAAAAGTGGTAATGAAAAAAAAAACAAATATATAACAAGTAAGTCAATATAATATATAACAAATGATTAATATAATGTACGTGGAAACCAACCTACATAATATTATTGTTTTAACTTATATCAAACCAATGGGTAAATGTGCACCGGTTGTAAAACCTGCAAAGGGTGCTTAATCCAAAAGCTGATCTTAACATGGGGAGGTTAAAAATAAGAAAGTGCCTTTCAGAATAAACACTCCTAACCATTCCATGTTAAGAACGGCGTTCGGAATAAAAAAACCCTTTGCAGGTTGGACAACCGTTGCACGTTGACCAACCAATGCTGTGTTTACATGTTGAGAGGAAAAGAAGTAAAGAGTTAGAAATGTGTGTTAAATGCCAATCATTCTGAAAGCCTTAGTTAGTGCTCACTGTAGCAAAATTTTAAGGGTTCTAGTGTGTAATTTTAATAATGGTGAGCGATCAACAATATTTTCAAGAGGTGTATGTTTTTTTAGCAGAATTGCATCATGTGTAGAAGTTGATTTATTTTTATGTGTGTGCGATTATCGAGTGTAGGAAGAGGTTATGTATATTTTTTATAGTTTTCAGTTCACCTTTTCTGTCCTTGATTAGTGAAAGAGAAATCCTCCATTACTGAGACAATTTTTATTTTTGTCCAGAGTGACCCTTTTCACGTACATTATATTGACTTATTTGTTATATATTTGTTTTTTGGGGGAAAGGTGGATTTTTTACACATTAAAAAACCGACTTTGTATGTTACTCTGCCCTCGTGGGTAGGCAAGTAAATAGGAACAATAGGTTACCAGTAGTTCTCTGTAAGGTTACTTCTGTTTTTGAGCGATTATTATAGTTGTATTTGTTTTTATAGCACTAATGCTTTCTATAGCAATTTTCTTTCATTACATCATCTGTTGTTAATTTGTTAGGTAAAACCATGCAATGGTAGCTGAACAGTATCCCCTCCTTACGGTTGTAATAGGTTGCTAATGATTAATTCAGTTTGATTCATTTGTAACACCAAAGAAAGGCAGCATCAGACCATTAGGGTCGATGTGACACTTTTATTCAACGTTAACATTTTATCCCGGGCAATATCGGGTAATTGTAAGATAGATGTTAAGATCTTATTCCGGGCAACACCGGTAAACTAAAAGATTAATGTTAATATCTTGTGCCGGGCACTACCAGAGAACCTTGCTGGCTTCAATTCTGCCAAAGTATTTTTTTCTATTTTCTTTAAAGCGAAACAATAATAATGATCTAGTCAAAATGGACAGAATGATAATTTCAAAAACATACGTTTTGTTTTCAAGTCGAGCGATGGTGACAAATTCCGATACAGTCATATCCAGTGCAAAAAGGGAAATATTTTTTTTCCTTTGATAAAACTGAGGATAAGAGAAATGAATCCAAAATATTAATTGAACCCGAGGTCGATTTCGGTACAACGATGGTGACAAATTCAATGACACAATTCATGTGTCAGCTAGAAACAACAAAAGAAATAATTTCTGTGGAGTTAAAATTTCACACACGCATTTGTCTGCTTCAAAGAATGATTTTTAGAATCAAATATTAAATGATTTGGTGTGACTCTGATAAAACCATTTGAACCCAAAATGACCTTCCTAGTGTTTTCATTCTCAGGCCGAATCGCAGTTTTGAAATTTAGATCAAGAGATTTTTTTTTGCCATCCGAGAATTTTCAATAACATATTTTGTCGAGATGTTAACAGAATAATAATGTGTTTATTTCCTTTGATAATGACAAGCGTCACATCTAAGGGCAGAATTCACGAAGCATTTTTTTTCCTTGGACGCAGTTTTCTTACTTACGCGGTTATCGCGTATTGCGCAGTTTGGAAATTATCCAATGGGATAAAACTGGTTATTTTCCATCGGGCGTTTTTGGTTGATCGGGGAGGAGTTAGAATTATTCTTGGATTGCGGGAGGTGGCCAATTTTTGGTCATCAGTCAAATTATCCAATGAGAGAGAATCAGACGATTTGGTTATTGAGCATTATGATTGGTCGGGAAGGAATTGGTAATTGTCGCCCCGCCCAGTGCTCTACTATATAAAGACCAAGAAACAGATACAGATTCAGATTTAGAACAGAAGTCGGAGCAAAACAGAGCGAGTCCGAGAGTCAAGCCACCTTCTCTCTCTCCACACTCGCCTAATCCCCGATAACTAAGAAGGGTTAAGTTAATAGACTTGTGAATTCCAGCAAGTGGAAGCCCCACTTAGAAGTTTAAATGCTTGCTTACAAATTCATACTCCAAACTGTACATATGTTTGTATATATTGCTTTTATGGTTTTCTTTTAATATATTCTATATAACCCAATCTCCGGAGTCTTTGTTATTCAAAATTATTTGATGTGCTGATGTTTTCATTATTATTTTTTTTACTTGTGAAACTGCTTCCGTCAACAAACACCCGGTATCTCCGAAGACGAAATCTCTAGACGATCACAGAAGATCCGGCCTTGTGGACATTGCAGCAAAGACGATTCCACCAACGCACTAAAGAAGGGCTTACTGGGTGATGCGACGTACCGGCGCGGTTTCATACATTAAATGATTAAGTCCAAAAAGAATATAATAAATGTCCCAAGCTGGAAAGTATGAATATAAAATAAACATAAGCGGACATTATTAATCAAACCGCGGCATATATGTAGTGTGTAAATGAGAAGTGAAATAAAAGCTATATAAAAACAAATTATAGTCTTGGATCTTTTAAAACGTATTCGTCCCAAACAGGTTCCAGCTTCTATCCAAAAACATAAAATTCCCAGGTCGACCAAAAGACAGAGGGCCACAACGCGAGTGAAAATGTATGTCGAAGTACATGTATGTGTTTATGTAAATGTCTGACACACACTCACATATAAACACTTAGACGAAATTATCACGGGCCGTGAAATAGACAGTTATGCATATATATATATATATATATATATATATATATATATATATATATATATATATATATAGAGAGAGAGAGAGAGAGAGAGAGACAGACAGACAGACAGACAGACAGACAGACAGACAGACAGGCAGACAGACAGACAGACAGACAGACACATCTAGTTCAGATAGTGAAGAAGCCCTCTATAGATATTAGTAACACGCCACACCCAATCACACAGCACTGATATGAACATCACCCCACTACATAAGATATGTCTGTTTGTATCGATTTAGTACCATTACATTACATACGTCGATCAGGTACCATTATACAATATACGTCAGTTTAGTGACATTGTAACATATTGGTTTAGTAATAGTATACATTACGTCGATTTGGTACCCCATAATACAATATATGTCAATTTGGTACAACATTACAGATATATTCCTGGTAAAACCAAGTGTACGCTTAGATATTTTCGAATGAAAATCTGCTCAAGTATCGAAATAGCACTTACTTAAGGTGTTAAACTGATTTATTTCTTTGTCTGTAATAATTTGCTCAACTTTAGTTTAAAAAATATTTTTGTCCTACGTTTACGAGGAAAATACCATTGTCTTTTACCTGCCATGATTCTGTTTGAAATAGCATTTCCATTTCTAAACGACCTGATTCTGATTCTTCATTTTGCATTGATAAAGCTCTTTCCTTTTCTTTCGTAGGAAAATATCAAAGAAATGATGTCCGTCTTTGGTAAAATCGATTTCCTATCGCATAACTGAATGCATATTCTTGGTGAAAATTTAAAGATAGAATCTTCGCGGTGATCAAAGAATTGAAATACTCACGCAAAAGAAAGAAAATTAAACGCAAAGAAAACTGATCCGTTCGTGCCAGATTTAATGTATTTTCTCGTGAAAATAAAAAAAGAATAATCGGTATTTTTGAGATCCGTTTGTTCAAAATGAGTTTCCAACTAAATCGTGACAGACCACTGAAATAGAAAGCATTCAAATCCCACAAAATGCAATTTCAAACTCAAGCGTTATATGCCAACTCTACTATAAGGTTGGTACAAAAAATAATGTCGTTTATATATATATATAGTTGAACATAAAAAATGACATTATTTTTGCACCAACCTAATCTTCTTCTATTACATAAAAGGCAAAATGTGTGTGTGTTTGTATGTCTACCAAAAACTTTCGAAACACGCAACGGATTCTTACAAGATCGGTATCGTTTTGAAGCTTGATCTTTCGGATGACAAATATCGAAAAATTGGCTCAAAACATTCATTCCTTCACTTGGTAGTATTTTACAAGAAGTAGTCGATTTTGCGTCGACATTTTCGAAAGTCATCGTCTCCGTTGGATTGACTACTCCTAATTTCAACGTTCGCAACTTCCGGTTGCGCCATGGGGGCATCGGGTAAGACATTACGTTTGTTTTATCTTTTTTTCTCTTTCGCGTTACGGGTTCGAGCCTGCCTACCTGCCTGCCTGCCTTCCTACACCTCTCTCCACCCGGACTGCCTATTGTGGTTTTGATTCCCCCCCCCCGCTACTCCCACTTTTTTATTCCCCCTCCGGGTTCCTTACTGCATCATCTACACACACCCGGGTAACACCGGGCACCCCCGCTAGTATTATATAAAAGGAATTTTGTGGGTGTGTATGTGTGAGTTCGTTCTCTATGAATCGAAAACGGATGTGCCAATTTTTATGAAATTCCAGGCGAAGGTACTTTATGTGCTTGGCAGTGTTCTATAGGTTTTGTATCGAAATATTTTCGATAAGTATCGATAAGAGATAATCCAAATAATCTGATGAAAGAAGGAGCAGACGATTTTGAATAAAGTTAACACCTTGTGATGTTAATCTGTATACAGCCTAACATCACAAGTGTATTTGAGAAGTTTTATTACCACACAAGCCGAAAGGCTCGACATATAAATCAACAGTAGGTTCTGTGATATGACAGATATGCGTTCGAAATAAATGTTTTCGTTTAGAGCTGAACAATGATACGTGTGCATTTCAAACTTTAATTGAAGCCATTATATGTATAAAAAATAATTTTATAAAATCAACAGTAGGTTCTTTACAGCTCAATGTAGATCACAATCTATTGTGTGAGTCACTGCAGTATGCATGTGAAGCTTCCTCTCATTGCACCGTGATGGGTCCCCAACTAGAGCAGACTATCAATCGATTTGTTTTAAAAAAATAGCGATTTTACTGATTTCGATGACAACAAAAATATGAGAGTGTGAAACATTCGTAGATCATCATTCAATCCCAGCTTAAATGCTATCTGGGTAGTTTTTTTTTTTTTTTTACATAGACGTCACCACTTATCAAGGCCGATAGGCCACTCAAGGATAAGGGTTAAAGAGTGTAGAGTAGTCAAAAGGACAATATAGTAATCGATAGTAATGGAAATTCGGTAAATTTGTTAACCTAAGTGGAACGGCTCATCAGAAACTTGTTCACGTTGGACTTGAAAACAACCATATTATAGAAAGCTGGAAAGCAGGAAAACGGAAGACAATTCCACACGCGTGCAGTTCTAAGGAAGAAACTTTGATCATGTAGTTGTAGAAATAGTAAGTTATGTAAGTATATTTTCCATTCCCATCAGCGAGTTTAGTGGGGTCACAGAAGGTTAGATTTGACATCCGTCAAACTCAAGTCACCTTTTGTTAACCTAGTTAGATGCACCAGGAATTAGGGGTGACGTGCACCGAAAATTAGGGGTAACGGGAATTGTGGTCGTAGGTTTCCGGTTGGCGACCACGTGGGCTAGAGTTGGTTTTGGACTGCAGATGAAGCAGACGTGACATTAGGGTCTCTCCTCCGACAACCATGGGTTTGAGACATAGGCTTGCCTTTTTAATAAAACAAATTGAAGCTTCAAATCCATCTCGTGTTATCGATGCATCTGCAGCAGTGACCACTCCCCATGAGATGGCAGCCCAGCGAAAAGAAGATATCATCCGCTGGACAAGGCAAGCAGGTACGTACACATTATTTATTTGCGCATACATTTCGAGATTCTTCAAGGCAAGAAACTGTGTAAGAATAGAACACACACACACACACACACACCCATATAAGTAAAAACACATATGTAAGAACACACATACTTTAAAAGTACCCTAAAGTAAAAAGATAGTAACAAGAAATCGTAAAAGAGAATAGCAGCAGGAACGCTTAATAAGAAGAACAAATAATATGTAATAAATAAGAAGGACGCAAAAGACAATCTTTAACAGTTAGATGCTCAGATAGTTATCCCTGTCATGGACGTGCGTCAGAAGTAGAAATGCATCATTGAATTCCTGGAAAAATTGGTGACTATGTAGAAAAATTAATTCTGCAGCACGAAAATTCCCTCGTTTTAATGGTACCACTTCCATCTTCGTAGCTCTTTATCTTCTAGGTATGACCTTAAACTATATCCGATGGTGAGGCCCCAGCTTGCAGGCTTTGGGGAGTATGGAGCCACCCTTTAATTGCCATTGCTCCCAGATTCACTCTGACCCGGAGGGGTAGTAACTGTAAGGGCCCCAACTATGGGTTAAATAGAAACTGATTGGAAAGATAAAAAACAACAACACATATTAAAAACTTTTCTTCAAAATTACTGGATTCGGCATTAAATAATCTGAAAAGTGTTGAGATGCCGTAAAACAAAAATAACCACCCAACCAAACTTCATCATTAAAATAGTGGAGGCATTAGTTTTGGAATGATATCTCGTGTATGTATGTTTTATACGTCCAATATAGCATTACTTACGCCAGTACACCAAAGTTAAGCAATGTTGAGCCTGATTAGCACCAGATGGGTGACCATTTGGGTATTCTGGGCGCTGCGTGTATTCTCCGCTTTTCTCAGCATTTGTTTTCAGTCGTTCAGTGCCACTACTATCTAACAATGTCGACTCAGCACAGGTATGGTGGGAGATTACGCACCTTTTGCCACAAAAATTTCACGCGCCGGCATCCTTTCTTGGGTATCCACAATCTGTCAAAGAATAAAGGAGCTTTTACTTACGTCAGTAATGTCTCATGGAATTTCAGTACCGTATAATATTTCGGTAAAATTTCCTCGAATACGCCCTCGACTTTAATTCAAACGTGCATTTGTAAGTGGCAATTGTAAACTTGAACATTTTCTCAGTAATTGAGTCGTACTTGAAATTAATTTTATTTTGTTTTAAAATCTATTAATTTTTAAAGTAAATAATCGATAGCATGTTTTAATAATCTATAATGTTTTATTTATTTTTCTGTGCATTTATGGTTATATTTTACATTTTATTTTTATACTAGCAGACCACCCGAAAGATACGTTTAAATATGATAGTTTAATTCGTGAAGATTGCGTATTTATTATAGAAATAATTCTCTATCAATTATTATATTGAACCTAATACATAGTAGAGGGATCAGAACTAGAAAACTCTGTATATGACTTGGGTGCCATCAGCTAGAATGGAAACCCAAACATATACTTATCCGCGCTCATTCCTTTAGCCTCTGAGCTACGCACCGACACCCCATATATATATATATATATATATAAGGGAGTAGTCACCAACAATGTGTATTTTTTAACATTATTTTATTATTCCGTGTCTTGGTTTTTCATTAAGAATTATGTTTGGATCATTGTAATAATGTTTTTAAGTCATTGAAATCGTTTTTACGCGCGTTTCAGACGTTCTGTGAAGCGTCCTCGTCAGAAATTATTTTCAAATGTGTTGGAGATGTAAAAATGGCAATTTTCGGAGTTCATTTGAAGTGTTTCCAAGGGGTGGAGGCTTGTAAGTGTTTATTATTCATTGGCATGTTCAATTTTTATTACTCTTTTATTGGGCTTGTCGAGGCCGCTGACCTGGCTGTAGTCACTCTCTCTTTCTGCTAGTGTTTTTTCTTTTCCTTTAGGGTTGGGTAGGGTGTGTGTGTGTGTGTGTTTTTGTGTGTGTGCGCGCATGTGTGTGCGTGTGTGTGTTTGCTTTTATTCGTTTGAGAATGTGTATACTGTTTTATAGTTTTATGAGGTTATTTGTTTCCTTAGGAAGGTGACTGTGATCCGAGGTCGTTACTAATGTGTATGTGTGAGGAGGAGGGACCAGCTCTTCTGAAATAAAGGTAGGGGTGTTATACAATGGAGTATGTGAATATCTTCACTAGATCATCTGTAAAAAGTGCAATATCAAATGTAGCAGCAATACCTGGGAACATATACCAGAAAGAACAGTTCGAAATAAGTCATGTACCATCCACTACTATTATGCAATACCTATTGCTACGCGCATAGAAAACGAAACTGACATAGTGATATGGGACAAGAAAGAGGGAAAAAAAACTTATAAAAGTTATGACCGCCCCCAGCCAAACTTTTTACGAGAAACACCCTTCTAGCTGAAAACACTATCAATAATTTCCCCTACTCTTTATCTGTGCCTAAACCTAAACGTAGATTCCATGAACAAAGTTTTTTTCTAAGAACTACACGTTTGTGGAACTGTCTTCCCTTCGCCTGCTATCCAATATGATCGTGTTCAAGTCCAACGTAAACAAGTTCTTGATGAACCGTTCCACTTAGTTAACAAATTTACCGAATTTCCACTACTAACGATTAATATGATATTGTACACTCTTTAACCCTTATTCTCGAGTGGTCTCTGAACCTTGATAAGTGGTGACGCCTATGTAAAAAAAATAGTGTTCTCAATGATGCTGGGTTAAACAGAGCAGAAAACAGGAATCTTAGATCTCCTTTATTCTAGAAATTATAGGAGCAATCAGGCTCATGAACAAGAATTTCAAAAACTATCTGCCAAATATACCTGGTGAACCAAGTGCAAGAGAGATACACACAATTACACTTAAAGAAGCGATTAGAATCTTTAAGATATCTCGCGATTAGGGGTGAATATCAGGCATCAGGTAGAATTCACCATCTACAGTTGTAACAGAATAAAGAATTTAGAGAACGGTTGAAGCTTAAAACGTCATGATTTTGAAATTACTACAATTATTTTGTTATCTGCGTTAAAATCTTTAATGTCATGAAAGTAAAGATGTGTCTGAGATTTCTTAAAAATCCGTTCAGAGATTTGTGCTTTTGCTTTCAGTAAATTAATTTGATTTAGAAAAACATGTTCAGTTCTAGCCAGCGTTTCATGGCGTCAACTTCGTAAAATTAAATATCATTGCGTGTATATAATTCACTCGTAGCTCGAGGCTTTGTTCGCTAATTCGGATAATAATTTAATTACAGAACACAATTAAATAGATACTTGCCACGGAGAAGACGGGGTGATTTTATGCGTTGTATGTAGGCATGACTATGGTGGCAAAGTACATCATTTTAAACTAATGAAGTTGTATATGTCTTCTGTGTCTGTATGCAAGTATTTAACCGATAAACTCTGGTCACATAACACTGGAATCAACAGGAAATAGTAACCAAACACGAAGGGTGGTGTTATAATGAATAAATCTTTGGTTTGATGTATGAATAATACGTACAAAAACATGTCGGCAAGTTGAAATACAAAGTATCCACTTCAACTTTCCAACGTATTTCTATTACTTTTGCGCGTGCACAAACTCATAGCTTGCAGTGATTTCATTTTAAATCTTTCTTATCTATCTGTCGATGGCTCAAACGGCAGGGAAGGTGACTGAAGCGCTAAATATTTTAGTTTTTATTCAAGCTGATGTCACCCAAGTCATATTTTGTAACTTTTCATGTCACTACTATTTATTAGGTACAATATAATATTCAATAGAGAATTGGCTCAGCAATAATAAATACGAAACCTGCATTAATTAAAATATATATATAAATCACATTTTACAACGGAACAAAGCCGGTCGCATCTGTTAGTCTAACATGAAATTCTGGAGAATCATTTCTTTCGGAAAAATGTAGAAAAACGGCTTAAGAGCCCAATCTATTCCATAATTATAGCGAGTATATATAAGTTGGTATCCTTCCATATGAGTAAAAGTTATCCAGTGGCTCGATGGAACTTGTACGTGTTACAGATCAGAAGCCGCGCCTGTAATCATTGCACCGTATACGTAACTGAATAAATTAAATGAATGCATGACACAGACATTGTAACTCAAAAATAAATCTAAGATGGCGATAGGTAACATAAATAGGAGAGTTAAATTATTTTACTTCGCACGTGTCAGAATACGATCACCTTTAGTAACTATGACTCATTTAAAAGTCAACAAGTTTGCTTTTTTGAAGTAATCACACACACAGAAACTGATATATATATAGATATATATATATATATATATATATATAATTTTCAAACATAGTTAACCACTGACACGTGTTTCGTCGTCTACGACTCATCAGAGTGGCTGGATCTGATGAGTGGCCACTCTGATGAGTCGTAGACGACGAACCACGTGTCAGTGGATAACTAGATTTTAAAAATAAAAAAAAATAATACACATGCCGCTCCCCATTTGGGGTACGAAATTGGTCAAAGGGAAAATTATTCCCAACTCGCATTTAGGTAAAAATGTACTTTCGTATAAATAATTGAATTGATTCAAAAAGTATCGCTGTCAAAAAACAAATAAACAACACACACACACACACACACACACACACACACACACATATATATATATATATATATATATATATATATATATATATATATATATATATATATATATATATATATATATATAAAAAGCATATTTTACAACACAACAAAGCCGGGCGCTCCTGTTAGTCTAACATGAAATTCTGGAGAATTAATTCTTTCAGACGATGTAGAAAAACGGCTTAAGAGCCCAATCTATTCCATAATTATAGAGAGGATATATAAGTTGATGGACTTCCATATATTATATGAGTAAAAGTGATCCAGTGGCCCGATGGAATTTGTACGTGTTACAGAAAGTTAAGGTGTTCCCAGCTTTGACATAGATATTACAGGCCTACTTCTAGTTTAAAAACTATGAAAAACGAACTTCTTATATATACTCCGTCATGAATGTGCGAGCGACTACATGAAGGTTAACTAGTTTGCATATTCCTTTGAAAAACGAGCATTCATTAATTGCATATTAATATTTTATTTTTTTTACATTAGATGATTGGTTTCATTAATTATTACACTTAATTCTATTTATGTATAGTTTCTACATTCTGCCTAATTGCGTAGAATTTAGGATAGAAGCGTTTTACCGCATCAGAGGGTAAGAATTAGCAAAATTTGGGATCGGATTTTGCATACAAAAGTATTTGATGAAAATGCAAGTAAGTCAAAGATCTTACTTGATAACAAAAGGTAAAGCAGAGGGAATATGGTGAAGAAAAAGGTAATTTTACGTGAATGGATAGTCTGGTGAAAGGTAAAGTATCCAATGACGGTAAAATCCAAAAATGTAAATCCAAGAAAGTTAATTAAATTTCCATTCGCACAAGTAAAATCCAAGGAAATTATTATAAGCTCTATCTCCTTTTTGGTTTTATCGAGCTTTTACATCTGGTTGAGATTAATTTATAAATATTAATCTTTAATATTTACAATATACTTTAGTTTTACTATCTTGGATCATTTTGGTAAATTTAATTGTAATTTTTATTTTATATATACACACACACACACACACACACATATATATATATATATATATATACATATATAATATTTTTGCAAAAAATAAGAAAACAAAATATGCAATAAGAACATTATATGGTGTATTTCCTTACGTGTTAGAATTGTTTCGTAACAGTTAGACAAATTTAAACATTATATAATTTTAAAATATTCAAAAGTAGCTACTCTTCAGAACCAAAATACAGCACTCTTAATAATATCGTTTTACTTCATGAATTTTATCTCCTGAATACCTTTAACTTGGTATATATATATATATATATATATATATATATATATATATATATATATATATATATAACTTGCCCTATGTGTGAATACTCTTTATGTAAAATTTCAAATGTCTGAGTAAAGGTCATTTTTTTTTAACTTTGACCCCAATTTTCACGCCTTAAAATGTATTGTTTTGGTCTCAAATCAAAATAAAATGTTTGACCCATGTCCAAGTTATTTACATCTAAAATTTCAAGTACTTGGACAAAAATTGGCGGAGTAGTTTGGTAGGATCTGCAAAGGTTAACTCTTTCAACTTTGAAATTAAGGCAGCGAAATATTCGCCTTAAAACTGATTAAAATGCTTGCCCGCATGTCTGATACAAAATTTCAAATGTTTAGACCAAAAATTGACTGAGTAGTTTGCTAGAGACCACAAAGATCAACTCCTTTGAACTTTGACTCTTTGACAGCTCAAATTTTAGACCCAAACTGATTAAAAACTTGCCTTATATAAAATTTCAAATATTTAAACCAGAAATTGGCTAAATAATTTGATCAATTTTGTAAAACTTTGACCTCTTAACATTCATTGTTTTTTCCTCAAAATAAAACGTTTGGCCCTTGTTCAAGTAACCTATATTTAAATTTTCAAGTGTTTGGACCCAAAATTGGCGGAGGAGTTTTGTAGAGTTTTTAAAGGTCAAATCGTTGAACTTTGACCCTTTGACAGCCAAATTTCTGACCAAAAACCGATTAAAAAGATATTTTCAAATCTCAATGCCCCTTATGTCAAATCACGAGTCTGTACACCGAAAATTGACAGAGTAATTTTGTAGGGAAATGTACACACACACACAGACATTTTCACTTTTATAGATATATAGATATCCTAGAAACTACTTGTGTCAAAGTAGGCAAAATATTTTTTTTTTTTAGTTTTGCACTCACTTATTTCCAATTTCAATCATATTTCATTATATGATTTGGATTCTAGAAAATGTTTAAAATTTAACCCTAAGTTTAAGGGAATTGAAAAAGAATTTGAAATTTTGAGAAATGTATTTACATCATAATAGCGTTGTTTCTCATTTGCTTTTAATTGTTGTCGAGTAGACGCATTTATGAAAGAGTCAAAGATCATATCGGTATTATTTTCGCGCCAATAGTAATTACTATCAATCCCTTAACCGACAAAGACGAATTAACAATCAATTGTTAATCATTTCGAACAGAAAATAGGAGTGAAAAACGTAAAAAAAAAATCACTGTAACCAAAGACAATAAAAATTAATTTTCGACATTCCTGAATCATTTTTGTGTTATAAAGTATTTTAAAGCGATTTTAATTACATTAAACTCGTTTCTTAATATTTACAATTAGATTTCACAGTTGTCACTGGTTGCTTCCAGTTGCTGTGTTAAAATGTTTTCATTTATAACGAGGGTATATATATATATATATAATTGGTGCCCACATCACTAATATGTGGCACAAGATCAGAAAGTGGGGATCTAAGTAAGCTCACCTAAAGGAGGTGCACTCTTGCAATTGCAAAGATTGCCTGAGTATCACAGGCAGCAAACAATAAACTTACCCCACCTCAAAACCGGGTGGCAAGGTTTGAACTTTGACCCCTTGACAGACAAATTTCTGACCGAAAACCGATTAAAAAGATTTTTTTTCAAATCTCAATGCCCCTTATGTCAAATCACGAGTCTGTAGACCGAAAATTGACAGAGTAATACCTGGCCAGCGTATTTTAGTCCGACAGATACTGGGCCGGTTCCGCGCCCTGCACTTCTCGGGCTGAGCGTCAAGATCATATCTTTGAAGAGTACTCTACGCAGTCCCCAAGCCGCTGAAGCCGGAAGCAGATTCATCCCCATTTATAATGAGGGTAGATATTTAACTGGTGCCCATAACAAAAATATATGACACAAGGTCAGAAAGTGGGGATCTAAGCAAGCTCCCCTAAAGGAGGAGCACTTTTGCAGTTACAAAAATTGCCTGAGTATCCCCGTCGGCATTCCCCGGTCGGGGCGTCTCAGGCAACAAGCAATAAACTTGTCCCAAAAGAAAGCCGGGTGACAAGGCCTAAGGGGTGGACCTCCTGGGTGATATCCAGGTGGCGTATTTCAGTCCGACAGGTACTGGACCGGTTCCCGGCCTCACACCTCTCGAGCTGAGTGTCAAGAATGGATCCTTGATGAGTACTCTACGCAGTCTTCAAGCTGCCAAAGCCGCAAGGAGACTCATCCCCATTTATAATGAGGGTCAATTACCCCCAATGACTTTGATAATCGTACTTATAACTTACGCTTAGGACAATCAACCAATTAGAAGCTTCAAACGTTGTTATAAAAAATATCGAATTTTGTTTCAATTCAGTTCGCTGTCATCCTCTGTCTTGAAACGACTGAATCGTGATTACATTGATTCTTCGCCGCCATCTTTGTCATCAAAAATTACTCAACAATCGTGGTCGTGACTGCATTGATTCTTCGCCGATTTGATTTACTATAGCCATCTTTGTTCAACATCATGTCTTAATACTAAACATTCCGAAAATTGTTGCTTTTTTAATTTTTTAAAATTTCCTCTTGTCAATTAGTCCGAAAAGTAAATTTCATTGTGTTTAGAACAGTCATTTTTACATTTGCTTGCTTATTAGCATTTTATTTTTCTCTCAAAAATACGAAGGACCCATCAATCAAACTTCCATTATTTGGAGGAAAGCTCTGTGGCCATTGCGAAACGCACATCTGAATTTGAAGAAAAAATAACGATATAAATAAAAATTAATGTGAATAAAATCGCTTTTTAAATACTTCAAAACAGGCAAAAGATGATTCAGCAACTTTTATTGCCTTTAGTAACAAGTATTTGTTGGTAATTTGTTGGTTTTTATATACCTTCTTTCTATGAAAAATTCAAGCCAATCTCTAATTAACTTGTTTTAACAAATTTCTCTTTTTAGATTGGGATAAGTAAATTCATAGAAAACAATTTTAAAACAGAACCACTGCTGAGTTTATAAGCCAAGATTAGTATTTCTGGGCTCTTCTTCGGAAGAAACGAGTCTACTCAGCGTTTGGTAGATGTATCTTTGCCGCTTCATGTCTTGGAAAAAGAGATAAGACACCACTTTTAGAAATGCGCTGTCATTTGTTCTTTATTTTTTTACATTTGTCTGGAAATAATATTAGATATTGACCGGGCAACACCGGAAGGGGTGATGGTCGACAAATATTATTATTCAAGTCGAAATGTTTTGTCAGTTAAATATGTTTTAGAATAATCAAAATGTTTAGAATAAATATTTATTTACATTGATTTAGGAATGTTAACTTAAAAATGTTATAACAATTTAGTTAACTACTTAGAAATAATGACATGTAAACACATCAGGTGATTATTTTAGTGACGTATACTAATGACGTCATTTAGAGAGGGAGATAGTTTTTTTTTTAGATATGTGGAAATTAGACAAAACAGTCAGTCGGAGTTGGGAGAGAAAGAGGGACGGTCGACAGATTGTGATGTCAGAAGTAGCGATAGTCAGAAACAGTGTTGCAACTTTCCAAGAGGGAAGAGACACTTTGGAATAAAAAGTTGCCGAAAATAAAACCCGAAGCTCTGTCGTTCTTGGGAGGAATTTTAAATTTTTTTATATCAGAGGGAGGTTAATCATTACTCATGATTGAGGAGGGGACACATTGCTTGGAAGGGGGTTATACAAAGTTCATATTAAGATGATTAATGCATTACCTTCAATTGTTGAATGACGACACGAAGACAACAGTTACAAAAATCGATTCATTTGACCGGTCGAAATGATGATGACGTCAAGAATTCAGATTCGTTTCTACATGGTTAAATGTTCTCCCTTCTCTTCTAAAGGGACCCTCCACCGATCATGTCACCTCTTTCTGACTGCCTTTGTTGACTGCTCGAACCTTTCTGCCTGACTCTCCGACTCTTCTAATCTGCTAATCCTAGCTCCTATTATTCAGAAATTCTCTTTCTGCTATGACGTCAGATACGTGGTTCCAAACGTTGCCAACTCACGTGGTTCAGCACACGTTCTCCAAACACACTTTCGACAACAAAGAATTCTCAACTAACCTATTTTTTAATTGTTTTCATGAAAAAACGAACAATTAAATTCTTTTTGCAATACAAACAATATCTGACTATTTCCAAAACAATAGCTAAATTCTAACATTCCAATTTCTGAATCTATTCTGAATCTTGCTTACAAGGTTCGAGTCTTGGTTTATCCTTATCTAATGTATTTCTTATTTACAGGAAAGGGGTACAGCCTTTTCTTGTAACATTTTAAACGTATTTATGTATATTATTGTTCTGTCATGAATTGTATTTAAATTTACTTAAACACACAATGAACTTTAGATAAACGATCACACGTATATACACACACGTATATACACTCGCATGCACTAGACGATAATAGAAACTCAGATACAGAGTGACCCACTTAAAAGTAGCCCTATCTCTATAATCTTTCTCTTATCGACCAATTGACACTACAAGACAAAATGCAATTCTTTTTCCAGCAAGATAGCGCTACATAACACACGTCTCACAGACCACGGACGCGAATTCATGACATGTTTACGAAAGAGAGAACAATAAGTAAAGGGTTATATCCGCCACGATCCCCGGACTTGTCTTCATGTGATTTTTATCTTTGGGGGATTTAATACAAAAAGTTTATACAAATAATTCTCACAATCTAGATCAACAAGAGAACATTATCAACGCTGAAAATCACCATAGAAGATCTACAGGTAATATCTGCAAGCGTTGTTAAACATGCCCAGAAATGCAATTCCAGCATCTTTTATAAGATTACAGGTAATTTAAACAATAAAAAGAACTTTCCTCCTGTCTACTACATTTTTTTCTAGGCTGCTTTTTACTGGATCACCCTGTAAATATATGATTTACATCCCCCATGTTATACAAACTCTCGAAATAGAACAATTAACATTTCCTAAATGCCACCAGTGATAATAATAAACGTCAAAACTGTTTAGTAACACTTTCTAATGAGTTTTAGCGATTGTTAATTTTGAAATGAGACCAATTATTTATAAGCCTGTGTAGGCGTGTGCTTTAACTATTTGTACAATAAGTAACAGATCCAAACGAAGGACGGGCATAAAAGGTAATTCAGTACATGAACCAAACAATACAAATATGTCAAGTATAGGTTTCCGTGCCGTCATCGGTGCTGGCTTAGGTTTCATGACACGAGGCAATCAATCACTATTTTTATTGCAGTCTAACAATCGAACATAAAATCGATTCTGCTTTACGACTGTCGTTTTGATCATCATTTTCGGCAGATCTATTTTTTGTCAGCTTCTGGAGAATAAAAACCTTAATGTCTTTCATGATTTGAAAATGATCTGATGGCGTTTCCGAAAATACCTCTTCCAATCAATATATATATTCTATACCTATCACATGATGCAATTATTTACTGATGAATCTGACCAAAAAACTAATTATTCGTATTATTTGAATTCTTCGGACTACTGTTCACAACTTGAACGTTATTTTTACAACGTTCCATTGGATGTAACCTCAGGAATCTGCACGGAAAATCGGACAGACTCATTTCATTTAATCCACGGGGGTAGCTTGCTCTCATTTCGTCAGCCATGACTGAGAAGCCTTAAGTAACTCCCAAATGCATTTTGAGTATCACTCGCACTGAGAACTGAACTTTCAACCTCAAGAAAAGTGTTATTTACAAATGAATTTGTAAGTTACTCCTTTGAAGCTTCAACCCTCAAAACGGACGACTCGCAAAAATACAATTGTGCATTAGTTGTGGCTTCTACCCGATAATGGCTAACAGAAGGAGAGCATGTGATCCTCTATGAAAAAATGGGATTCCATTCAAATTTCCGTGCAGATTCCTGAGTTCAACAAGATAGATTCCCGAGTTTAACACGATACACGTACAGAAGGTTGAAGGTTACATCACCCAAAACCTTATGCAAATAACATTAAAGTAAAGAACAGTAGTCCGAAGAATCCAAATAATATTAAATTATTTATCCTCATTCAAAAAATGCAGAATATCATTAATGATTTAAAGAAGATATATAACCAGGCGGCAAAAAGAAAGTCCGCACTTGTAATTTCTTTTTCAAAAACTGCAAATTTAAACTAAATTTAATGTAACTGTTTAAACAAACTATTCCTCATTTGATTGGCCATTTATTCTTCTATAATTTTACATGTTCATATTTCAATTTTAATTGAAATATTCAAGTGTTCACGTCAATTTAAAAAAAATAACTTTAAATTGAAGAGGCAAAAAGAAAGTCCGCAAAATGGAAAATTGTTATTTAATTGTAACTTTAGGACATTAATCCAACACAAATACAACAGCAATACAATGAACTAGTTAATATTTAGCAGCATAGCCCTTTCTGCAATTTGACAGCCTGCAATCTTTTGGGAATTCCATCGCACTTTTCTGTAATATTTGTTTAAAGTTCTTCCAAATTTGAAATTTTATCATTGCGTAGCTGTTGCTTGATGTAATGTCATACGTTTTCAATAGGATTGAGGTCTGGAGATCGTGCAGGTTAATCCAAACACGAAATATCATGCTCTTCTAGGAACCTCTTGACATTGCCAGCTGTGTGAATGGGAGCGTTATCCTGCATGAAGATGGGATTATCATCCAAATTCCAATTAAAGTAGGGTAGAAAATGCTCAGTCAACATATTAGTGTATTTGGTCGAATTAATTCGACCTTGCAAACGAACTATAGACCCTGGACCATTGGTACTAATAATGCCCCACACCAAAACTGAACCTCCACCACCTTGCAGCGTTGAAACTGAGCACCTAGGATTAAATTTTTCGTCTTTCTCCCGACGGACGTACTGCCTGCCATCACTGCATAATTTATTGAACTTGCTTTCGTCGCTAAAAAGCATTTTTGACAAATATGAAGAGTCATGACCTTCATTACATCTGACGAAGTCCAGACGGCGCTTTCTGTTATTTACATAAATCATTGGCTTACGTCTTGCAACATATCCTCGCAAATTCAATTCCTTAATCTATTCTTGACAGTAGAAAGAGAGCACCTTTTAAAAAGATTGCACTGTTGTTTGATTTTGGGAGCCGTTTCAAATCTGTTTCTTAGGCTGCGGATCTTTATATCATTTTCTGCAAGAAGTAACGCTAGTACGACCAGATTTAGGGGCATCACGAACACTGCCGGTGTTTTGGTGCTTTTGCACAGTCTTTCGTACCGTTTTCTAATTTTAATCTGCAGCCGATTTCTCGATTCGATAAACCAGAAAAGTGGAGATTAATGAACTCCTGACGATCACTAAGAGAAAGTTGTGGCACTAAATGTTACGTTGTATAACCTGGAACAACAACAATTACGACTAGAGCTGCTTTGTTGCTTGTTGGTGGATATTTTAAACTGATTTAGAGACGATAATTTAAGCTGGTTTTAAGCAAATTTGTTGCTGCGGACTTTTTTTTTTGCTTCCTCAATTTAAAGTTATTTTTTTTAAATTGACGTGAACACTAGAATATTTCAATTAAAAATCAAATATGACCAGGTAAAATTATAGAAAAATAAAAGGCGAATTAAATGAGGTATAGGTTGTTATAACAGTTACATTAAATTATATATATATATATATATATATATATATATATATATATATATATATATATATATATATATATATATATATATATATACAGTTAAAGCTGAAATTATTGGCACCCTTTCGATTTTTGTGTTTTTTGGAGAAAAACATTTTTTTACTAATTATTTTTATTAAAGTGTTGATGAACATTTATATCGACCATCTACAGATCTCCTGAAACACTTTTAGTTTCTTATAAAATATTCAAAATATATATTATTAATGATAACAAAAAACAGACGAATTCATATTTATTGGCACCAATTATTTTTATCATAGAATTCACGATATTTTATGCAAAATAATACTTGTTTATTATTATTTGGGTATTGCCTCATCTTCTAGAACGTTCCAAAGCCTTCTATAAATAACGTGCATTAGCCAATCCTTCACTGTATCAATAACACCAGACTGCAAAGATGGCTAAAATTAAGGAACACAGTTTCGATGTTAGACAGAAAATAGTGCATGCACACATGAAAGGTAGTGGATACAAATCCATTTCTAAGCGTTTTGAAGTTTCTGTGTCAACAGTGCAAAACATTATCAAGAAATATGGTGTTTTCAATACAATTCAAAACTTGAC
Source organism: Euprymna scolopes (assembly GCF_053919585.1). Taxonomy (NCBI): domain Eukaryota; kingdom Metazoa; phylum Mollusca; class Cephalopoda; order Sepiida; family Sepiolidae; genus Euprymna; species Euprymna scolopes. The sequence goes on along the minus strand of NC_136495.1, from coordinate 74,780,805 downwards.
AGGTCGAGGCCGTAAAAGGAAACTTTTTCCAAGAACTGTACGACAAGTCATTTGAGAATTGGAAAAGGACCCGAAAACTACTGGTAAGAAAGTAGTCCAACAATTGAGCGATCAAGGTATTGAAATTTCTGTTTCGACATTGATAGGGCACTGAAGTCACACGGGATTCAGGGGTACCGACCAAGAAAGACTCCTCTCCTCTCCAAGAAACATGTTAAAGCCCGCTTAGAGTTTGCATGGGAGTTTATTGACAAGGATTCAACTTTTGTGGTTCAGTTTTATGGTCAGATGAGACTAAAATTGAACTTTTTGGTTATGTCGTTTGTGTGGCGGAAGAAACCCAACACAAAGCATACAGTCCCTACGGTGAAGTATGGTGGAGGAAACTGTATTTTTTGAGGTTGCTTTTCGGCTAATGGCACTGGAAAACTTATCACTGTGAATGGCATCATGAGGCAAGATCAATACATTAAAATATTGACTGAAAATCTGAAACCTTCTGCAGAAGCTATTAGTCTTGGAACCAACTGGGTCTTCCAACAGGACAATGATCAAAAACATACGGCGAAATCAGTGAAGAAATGACTTTTGAATAATGAAATAAACATCCTGAAGTGGTCAAGTGAAAGTTAGGACTTGAATTCAATGGAAAACCTGTGGGCAGTGGTGAAGGCGAACGTGAAAAGAAGGAAACCAAGAAACCTGAGGGAATTAGAAAATATAGCCAAGGAAGAATGGTCTAATATTCCTGTTGATGTGTGTGGGAATTTAGTAATGTCGTATAGAAAATGTCTGGAAGCTGTTATTAAAAACAAAGGCTTTGCAAGTGGCTATTGATAAAGGGTGCCAATAAATTTCAATTCGTCTGTTTTTTTTTTGTTATCATTAATAATATTTATTTGGAATATTTTATAATAAACTAAAAGTGTTTCAGGAGATCTGTAGATGGTCGATATAAATGTTCATCAAGACTTTAATGAAAAATAATTAGTGAAAAAATGTTGTTTTTTTTCTCCAAAGAACGTAAAAATTGAAATGGGGCCAATAATTTCGGCTTTAACTATATATATATATACATATATATATATATATATATATATATATATATATATATATATATATATATATATATATATATATATATATATATATATTAGTGTCCGGACGATTAATCGGAATCGGGATCAGGAAAAATCGGAATTTTGGGGGTGTCGGAATCGGTATCGGATTCAGAAAAATTATAGTCTAATTTCCGATTCCAAACCGATACTTTAACATTTGTAAATAAAAAATGAAACAAGCACAAATTGTTTTTTTTATTAGAAGCTGTTCCTTTACAACATAAAACTGAGAAGGGCCACAGAATGAGTTATAAATCTCATTTACAGATTTAACATTGGCTAGCAGAGTTTAATTTATTTTATTTATTGGTCATTTATAACTTTCTTATTGCCTTTGTATTCGTTTAGCATCTATTCTCTAAAATGTCTATGTGCCATCATCTGAGGAATTCATATGATTATTAACAAATTTTTAATGTTCTAGGAGGGGGGTAAATTTCGTTGGCGCCAGCTTTAAATTGGGATGTTTGTCATCAGCTTCTTCTGAAAGAATTAAAGTTTTATAGCACCTTTTAAGATACAAAGAAATCCCCAGACTCTCCATACTTAATTTAATGTTTTTATTTTAAGCAAAGTAAATATTCTAGAGGTCACTGCATATTCAATATCACATATTTTAAAAAGCTTTTCTCACCTATATAATAAATGGCCATATGGCGTATATTAGAGACTTGGGATTTTAATAGCAAAGATTTAACATGCTTGGATTTTTTTTTTCTGATGCTGTTTTGTATGATCACCATATCCTTTAAAATGTTTTATGTTTCCTTACATTTTGTTTGGTTTTGGCACAAGTTAAAATATAGATTAAAATCTCACAAGTTTATCAAAACTTTGGAAAGACAAACATTGAGAAGTTTTTTACCTTTAAAAAAAACTTTCATTTACATTTAAAATACCCTAAACATAAGATTCTACTTTTTTAGGCGATTATGTGTGAGCACACTGAAACGTTATTTAAGAATTCAGAATGGGGGTTCAGTTGTGCATATAAATATAATGTAAATTGATCCCATTTCGGTACATTATAACTTTTTAAGCAGTTAACTAATTTTTACCACTAATTTTAAGGCCGATCAGCAGAATCATAAAATCACATGTAATTGTTATATTTTTCGTATTGCCACCCGTACTTAGGGTTAGTAGTTGGAAAGGAGCATGGTTTTTATAACTTTTAACAATACTATATATTAATACGATAGCGTGTGTGTTATTTATTTTGTGTGTCACGATTACATCCGAGTGACGATTGGTTAACTATGGATTCCCATTTTTTATAATAAATAATTTTACCAAGAATTCTTCATAAGTTTTGTTTTTTGGTTTAGGTTTTGGTTTCGATTATAGCTGATGGCACTCAAGTCATTTATTTTCTTATAAATAATTTTACCAAGAATGTCCATAAATTTTGGTTTTGGTTTCGATTATAGCTGAAGGAACTCAAGCTAATGCACCAAAGTCATATGGATACATTTTTTTTATTTTTGAAATCGCAACTTTATAATATATAAAAATCGATAGAACATTAACTCTATAATAATATTTACGGAATCTACAAGAATTAAAATATCATATTTAAGCGTATTTACGACCTGGCTACCCCGAGAGTCCTTGCTTGCTTAGATAAATACTTTTGCAGTTTTAAAATGAGTTACAATAATATAAGAGCATCTCTATTTACGCCATGAATACCAACATCAATATATTACGTATGAATGAGTCCCCTGTGAAATTTTCACAGGTCCCGCTATTTGCATTTCGTTTTTGTTTTTGTTTTATTTCGTTTTTAAAACGAATCAATCAATCTAATAACCCACTAAATTCATGTAATTAAAATAAAATTTAAACATTCATAGAAGAGAGTCACATAATAATTAACGAAGCCCAGCGCCCTCTCCGTGTTAAAAATGGTCTTCCAAATAGTAACATTATTATTTAAAAATTCTTCCGTAACAATGGGGGGGGGCGTTGTTAATATTTTGTTCTTACATTGTTTTCTCATTTTACATACTAATCGTCGACTATTTTCAACTGTTTATGAAAACTTTCAAGTAGCATGTTGCATACTAACGACGACCTAATACAATTTGACTTTGTTTAAATCAAAATAAATTTTTTGTTGTCTTTGAATTTGCAACAAGGAAAATATTTAAGAAAAATATACCTGGAAATTACCCGGGTATTTATGTAATAATTTGAAAATTTACGAAAAAAAAAAACAAGTCTCTAATCAAATATTTATAAGTATTATATATATATATATATATATATATATATATATATATATATATATATATATATATGATGAAAATAATGGAAATAGTATTCCGACAAAATAGAGAAAATAAAAAAGGAACAAACCGTATTATGTGTTCACCAACGTTTCGTCTTTATTTCGAGACTTCCTCTGGGTGAATTTCACCCAGAGGAAGTCTCGAAATAAAGACGAAACGTTGGTGAACACATAATACGGTTTGTTCCTTTTTTATTTTCTCTCTCTCTCTCTCTATATATATATATATGAAGTAGTAGCGTTCGTGTGTGTCTGTGTGTACAACTCCCAATGACCAAAGAAATATAAAGGCCATATGTGTATACACCTCTCCTGGTCAAGAAATATTAATGCCCATATTAGGTTACTTCTGTCAAACGAGACATTATATTTTATACGCATTTTTTATATATAGCATTCTTTAAACCACTTTTTCATTACTGAGTTACGGTCATTAACATATCACATTCAATGCAATCTATTTAAATAATTACCTCGATGACATTACTTATTCGACATAATAGCTTTGTTTCAACTGTACTAATTTAAAAAATTGTTATTATTTAGTTTATCTAAATTTCAAGTTATGTTTGATTTAATTTATTTTATCTGAAATCTAAAATCGTTTTATTTTCAAACCAAAAACCAGAAAACGAAAAGGGGAAATAACTGTGATAGCTTGATTGAAAAATTATTTTAAACGGGGCACGTTATTAAATATTTCCTGTTTTTGTTTTCATTGCGAAATATTATTCTAAGCTGAATTATTTTTTATTATTCGGTGGAAATGTTTTTTCACTTATTCTTAATTTTTAAGTAATCTTTTTTATTTGTTAGAGAAAAATAATCAAAACTAATATCCTCACGAGGGCAGAGTTAGTCACAGAGACACATGTGAACAAAATCCATCATCCTCTGCTCTTTTTGGTTTTTGTTTATAAAATTTAATCGGTGTTGCCCAGGATTTATTATAATAATTATACCACAGCAAATGTGTTTAATTGCCTGCGAAACAGATTTTCTTTATAATTTATTTAATGTCTTAAATTAAAAATGGTCAATTTTTACGACGTGACCAAGCGTCGTTTTACCCCTAGAAAAAAATGGTCAATGTCAAGTTTCTTTCCTACTCATCAAAAAACTTCAAAATGACGACTTTTAATGGTTTTCGATAGTGCTAAAAATATCACATTTAAATTTCAGATAAGTAGTTTTCATATGAAAAATTACTTTTTCAAAAAGTGGGGGATCACTTTCCTATATAAATTTAACGTAAAATGGGAGCCCACTTTCTAACCGTCTAATAATTTATTCATATCATAAAACAACTTATACTGTGATATTCGTTTTCAGCACCACCAAAAACCTGCGCTGTTTTTTTACTAAGAAATTCGTTTATTTTTCATAATTTAGGACGTAAATAATGATGTCAGTAAGCTTACACGAGCGGTTTACAAAAATATATATTTGTTTTTCACTTTGTTTTTAGGTGGGTATTCAATTATAGAATTTGTATAGATTTTACCAGGTGCTTCTGGAGTTTACTTAACCGCCTTCTAATGTAAACAGAACTTTTGTGAAATTTTAAACTGCAGAGGCACCTGTTCACAACTATACAAGTTGTATAATGAAAAAAGGACGAAAAACAAAAGTATGCTTTTGTAAACTTACTAACAGCATAATTAGCGTCCTAAATTACGAGATTAAAAAATGAACGCATCTCTTAGTAAAAAAAAAAAAAAAAAAAAAAAAAAAAAACAGCGCCAATTTTCGGGGGTGCTTAAAATGAATCTGTGTTAAATAGAGAAGTAGTCAACAATCTCGGCAAAAAATAATCTTCTTAATGACATGCAATATGGTTTCCGTTCTACTAGATCTACTTCAGATCTGTTGACGGTTATATCTCATAGAATTGCTCAATCTCTTGACGGAGGCTTTCTTTCTAGGACAATTGCTCTATGGTAGCCCTCTCGTCCAACTTTCACAAAAAACACTCGTCTGGCAAAAACCACTATCAATAATTTCCCACACTCTTTATCTGTACCTAAGCCTAAATGTAGATTCCACAAACAAAGCTTCTTTCTTAGAAGTGCATGCCTGTGAAACTCTCTTCGGTTTGCTTGCTTTCCATCTGACTACAATTTGATTGTCTTCAAGTCCAACGTAAACAAGTTCGTGATGAACCATCCCCCTAGTAACTAAATTTTAAAAAATTCCACTACTAATGTACACCCATTAACTCTTATCCTCCAGTTGCCTACGGGCTTGATAAGTGGTGACTCCTTTGTAAAACAAATAAATAAATATTCAGAAACAACGTTATTATTAAACTTATTCAGAAAAATCATTTTATTATTATACTTATTTAAAAAAGATAAAGTGTTTATTAATATTTATTCCGAAATAATATTATGCTTATGCAGAAATAATCATGTTTTTATTAAATACATTTAGAAATAATAATGTTATTATGTTTTAGAAATAATAATGTTATCATTATATCTATTCAGAAATAATATATTATTATATTATTCAGAATTGATAATTTTATTATCATACTATTTCAGATAATAATTAAACAAGTTATTAAAATGATTTAATAACTTATTAAAGTTATTAGACTTTTTCAGAAATAATAATGTTATTACTATACTTATTGAGAAATGATAAAGTTATTCGAGACATATTATTAATATGCGGACGTAGGGTATTTAGTAAATATTAGGTACGCTCAATTAACAATTTGATAAATAAAAATACTGTAAAACTTGAATTTTGCATGAAAATACAATAAAATAAAAGAAAAAAAATAGCATGCGAGCTTCTCTGGATAAGTCCCGAAAAGAAAAGGGTTTTTCAAAAAAAAGAGAACGTGTATGTGTTGTCGCTTCTGTAAATGACAAAAAAAATTAGTAACAATAAAAAAATCAATTTCGACATGAGTCGATAAAAACAAAATTATATTATTCGAAGGAAGCAGAAAACTTTAAAAAAAATATCAAAAATAAAATTGTATAAAAAAACACAAAAATTTGAACAAATATTTATTTCGTATTAACCAAAGAAAGGAGATGAACTTTCTTTCTACGTTCCTAGGCGGCACGAATAATACAAACGCTAAAATGGCAATCACGCTGGAAAGTTATGTTAATACTGTAATTGAATTGTCTGACGAAGGTGAGATGTGTTTATTTATTTTTGTATTGGTTTCTAAATCCTTCATTTCCTTTTCCAGCTAGCGCATTTACTCTCCTGCTTTCTGGAAACTTCATCACTTTTTTTTTGTATTATATGGATTGTTGAGACTATTGTTGATTTTTATCTTGCTCATAGTACTCATAACGTTTCAGCCGATGTATCCTCCATTCGTCTTCAGGTGCATTCATACTACATACTATTGGTGAATTGTGAAAAATGTTTTGTTTTCTTTTTGCTTCCCCAAAAACATAGCCGTTAGAAATTCAAAACGCAAATAGCACCAAGTCTCTTTTTTTAAAAAAATCCCTTCCGTTTATGGCCATGATTTTTGTATATTTTTGAAACAAAGATTGATCATTATTTTATAACTTTTGTTTCAAACTTAATCGTGGGCTTCTTTCTTTTCATGACGACCATGGTGATGATGGCATGATCATGATAATAGTGATGATGGCATGCTCATGGCGATAGTGATGATAATATTGTTGTAACTATTCTGTACTTTCACCTAACAATCTAATAAACAAAATATATCGTAAATATATAATTTAATTTGAAAATACTACAAAGAATAGCACCGTGCCTTCTTTGCATATGTATCAAATATCGTTTAAGTCGAATTTATAGATATTTAATTAGTTTCAATGTAGATTTAATTTTTTTTTCTTGTAATCTAACTAGGGAAAAATACAAATGAATTCTTTCCTGCTTCCTCGTATTATCCGTTTTAGTTTTCCAATATGAAGCAAAGTTAATGTTCGTATGCCTAAGAACATTAACCTTGCTTCACGCCAGTCATGGCAAAGTATATTTTCTTTCCTCTAAAATTAAAAATGTTTTTGAACCCTTTTTAATTTTAAGTTTCTTGCCTGATGAGATCAATTATGATCGAAACGCTCTGCACATCGTAGCAAGATATAATCTCTTTGATTGAGCACTATCAAAGACCCTTCTTGAAATTCAATTATTCTTAATTTTTGGATATCTTTCAATTAGGAATATGTACATATATATATATATATATATATATATATATATATATATATATATATATGTAATATATATAATGTATATATATATATATATATATATATATATATATATATATAATGTATAACCCGATACTTTTAGAAGGAAACACTTATCTTTACGATTTCTTACTGTATAGCTTAATTGGCAAAATATATTTTCATAATTTGCTAGATATACATTAAATAATTATATATAATATAAATATATATACATACATATATACATACTTTATTAATATTTTTAAGCAAAAATTTCAATATATTAAAATATATAAATATTCGGTAATGTTTATATATTAATAAAAGTTAAAGTCAAAATTAATTGACTCAATTATTAAGTTAAATTATTATCAGTGTTTTATAATCGAGCATATAAATATTTTCACAAAATCAAGACAATAAAAATAAAAAATGATAGCATCATATTGTGTATTTTTATATTCGTTCCAACTTTTCGTGTCTATTTGGGCAATTTCAAATATTATACCATTCAAAATACTCAAAAATAGCCACTCTTCAGACGGCGAAAAACACTGTTTATACATATATGAAGATATTTCCTATCTCTATTTAAGAGTGCAAGCAGTTGGACCGATCTCCACCCGCCTCGTCTATGTTAGCCAGGGAATTTATAAATCACCCCATTTTCGTATTTCTATTTTTAAAATTATATTTTAACCAATTACCTATATTAATATTATATTAAATCTATGTGTGTTTTTTTTTATTTAAATAATTATTTTTGGTCTCCAAATTATTTATTCGATTGTTCTAATTTCCAAATACTGAACGACACCCTCAAATTCTAGTATATATTTTTATGTCCCGACTATATCCTCTTCAATCTACGATAGTTTCGTATCAGTTTTGTTTACATCTACGGTCTCATAATTGATTTTGCTTAATATTTTACTTTTTAAGAAGAAATTGTAATTAAAATCTTAATTCAAAAAGTATTAATTAAAGTTTTCTTCGTTTCATACTAATGTCATTAATTTAACTTTTAAATAAATCTTTTATATTTTTATCCTTAAATAAGTCTTCTATTGTAATTTCTTTTGTCTTCCTTTTAATAACATTCTTAAAATATTTACATTGTAAGGGAGATAATCATGTTTAATAAATTTTTATCAATATATTAATTAAGCGTTTTAGACATTCATATTTTAATATTTTGACCTTATTTATTAATAACTCTCGTTTAATTTTAAACTGAAAATACTAACATGAACTTCTATATGCCAATCCTAGTTGAATTTCTCATTTATTTATGACTGTATATGATTCCATTTATTTTACTCAATCTTAACTGCTTGTCTCAATATCTTGTAGTCATCTAATGTTAGATTTTTCCATTCTGATGCTGTTGAAATTAACTCGTGTGTAATTTTATTATCCATAACGATTATTAAAATCAAAACTACTTCTATTTCTTCTCCTTAGATGATAATTATTTAATTTCTTACATGTTAAGTTGAAGATCCACTAATTTATTTAGTTTTTGCAACATTTTAACATCTTAGAATTAAATTTAAGAATTCTCTTTACACGCTAACATTTCACCCTTGTCCATTCGCCCGTTCGTCTGTCCGCACATTCCTCAATAAATACGTCTTGGAATTTTTTTGAAATTTTGCACAAAAAATAAACATGATATAAATAAAAAGTAGCAGAACAGATTTGCCGGAAAACTCCGGTCCCCCTCCCTGGGGCTGCCTTTCGGGTTAAAATGGTTAAAATTTACACTTTTGTGCTTATTAACAAAAAATTGACGCTTTGCATTTTTATAAAATTTCTGAAAAGTTGTAACTAACTGATTTCTAAATAATTTTGTTCATCTATACTTCGTGATAACTGTTGATTTCTTTTAGGGCTAATAAAACACTTAATTTCTTTAAACTATTTTTCCATATTTGTCCAAAGATTTCTGTGTATGTGTATTTAGTAGTTTTGCATGGTGTTGAACTCAAACTTAAATATGTTAAGGCCTTGGGGACTTTTGGTGCTAAAAGGGTGAGGGGCAAATGCTGAAATTAGTCATTTCTTTTTTTGCTAAGTGCAGAACTCAAATTTACATATGTTAAGGCCTAAAACTGCACTGTTTGGTCATTTTCACGAGGATTTGACGTCCCCTAGGGACTTTTGGGGTTAAATGAGGGTGGATGCAAAACTTAGTCATTTTTTATGCCTCATTCACTGTGCACTCACGGGGGACCATGCTTGCTTCATTTGTTCCTTTCTAAATTTATTTCAATCAGGTTTTAGGTGTGATAACAGAAATGTACTTCTATGAAGACAGCTTTGTACAGCATCTAACCTTTTGTTTAAGATTTCGCCTTTAGAATTCACTATGCCCTATGCTTCAGGTAAGCACAGATTACACCTTTTTGATTTACCCGGTTTATATTTTCTAGCCTTATCTACTATTGGCCATTTTAATTCAAACTGCTCTTTATTTTTACATCTTACCTTTTTTAAAGACAGATACAGAAAACATGTTGCATCATTTAAAATTGGACCATAGAATGAACCAAAGAGGGATGTGGATAATGATAGAAATGAGGATAGAACAAAAATAAGTATTAAAAAGAAATCTATCTACTGATAATCTTTTGTGTTTATGACATTCGAAGTTAAGCAAAAAAGAAACAGAAATAGTCCATATGAAAAGCCAACCTTTAAAAAGAAATTTCTAAATAGATTCCTGAATTGTACTTCATATTTCGACAAATGTCACTTGAAATAATCATATTCATCTCAAAATGATCGTCAGTTGTGTACATTTTTCTCGTTTCTATTGCTTAGCTTTAAGCGAACGTTCTCTGAAGGGAAGGGAGGTTAAACTTTTTTTTTATTTTAGATATCGATATATTTATAAATACATAATATTTTATGTTGAACTAAGGAACGCCGCGTATTATTCAATATTCCGTTCACATAGTTTTGTTGATTTTAGTTGTACGCTTTCAAATGGGAAACAATCTCTGCGACTAATTCTTAACATAAAATAAAGACTAGCTTCAGGCAAATAATGGTAGTTTAGAGAATAAATACAGCAATTAAATGAATATTTTCACAATATATATATATATATATATATATATATATATATATATATATATGCATACTATTTATTTTCAAAACGTTTTAAATCACGGTTGCCTTAATATTATATTGATATTTGTTCTGCTGGTTTGTTCGAGCAATGTTGTAACTGTTCGATAAAAGAAAAAAAAATCAAAATCTATGTTTATTTTCTGCCTTTCAAACTTATCTTATTGCTCCCTGGTTGCGTCCCTCTGCCGCCCCCTTCGCTAAACTGACTAGAAATAATGTCGGTATATGAACACAATCCGTAAATTTGCTTTTGTTATTAAAGTTTTTCTTTCAAATTTAAGTTCTCTCTCTCTCTCTCTCTCTCTCTCTCTATATATATATATATATATATATATATATATATATATATATATATATATATATATATATATATATAGTCAAAAATTTAAGACCACTTAAAAATATTTTTAAAAAGAAAACTTTTTTAAGGATACGTTTTAAACTCTTCCGACTTAAGGTTACTGTTGTGTCTGCACAAATAATTAACAAGAACACGGAAAGTAAAGGTATAACAATAACATATTAGACACAAAAGTTATATATATATTTACATGTCTTCAGATGTACTTCAGTTGGAAATATTCCGGCAGGTAGCGTGTTGCATGTCTTACTAGAGGCAACATAGGTGTTTTGCCTATTTGGCGGTCGTTGCAGAACTTCCCAGGTATTGGTCATTAATACCTTTATATACCTCACTCACTCACCCACCTATGTTAATTAGTGGGCGTCTTCACAGCACCCCCTCTCAAGATTTGAATTCGTGTAGATTTCGTATAGTATATCAATTGGATCTTCCTTTTCATCAGGTTTGTCATGTTCGTTGTCTTTTATATGACGTTTTCTCAATTGACTTTGATGTCTTTTGTGTATACCTTTTGGACCTTTTATAATGTAGACCAAGTCGCCGATACGTTTATCTACCGTACCAAACTCCCAATATGAAATATTATTTTTCATACATTTAAAATATACACGATCACCAGGTTTAAACCTTTTACGTGATGTGTGCGTAGTTTGATGGACGATTGCTTGCTTTGGCATTAGTTTATCAAATGGTGATTTTATTTTTCTAGCAAACATTAATTCTGCTGGCGATAATTTCGACGGTGTATTTGGGTTCTTAGTTATCCTGTATATTTGCAGGAATTGTTGTAATGCTTTATCCGTCGGGGTCCCGTTGATTTTCTAAGTGCACGCTTTATCGTGTCTACGAACCTTTCTCCTAATCCATTTGATCAAGGGTAGAACTGTGGTGTAGTTATATGTTTTACCTGAAAAGTGTCACAAAAGTCCTTGAAATAACTTGATGTAAATTGTGTTCCGTTATCTGTGACTATAATATCTGGCACACCAAAATTGTAAATATTTCATGCAGAAAACTTATTGTGCTATTTGTCGTCGGGTTCTTGGAACGCTTTACTTCAGGCCACCTGGAAAAACTATCTACTACGATTAGGTAGTATTGTCCTTCGGTCGGTCCAGCAAAGTCTATATGAATGCGTGACTATGGATGGTCAGTTTTTTTCCAAGGTTTATGGACTATCGGTGGTGCCTTTGCGGCTAACGCACAACCGTTTACTGTTAGTGCAATATCCACATCCATGTTACGCCAGTAAACGTAACTCCGCATAAGTGCCTTCATCCTATTTATACCTGGGTGTCCTGTATGAAAATCACGTAAGATCTTTTTCTACAAGGTTTTCGGGATAACAACTCTTTCACTATATAATAAAACATCATTGCATACGGAAAATATGCTTTGCGTTTTTTCATCATTTTCCCTTATTTTTTTCTTTATGTCTGTGATGACATCGGCATTTTCAGCCTCTCTTTTTATATCGGTTAACGTGACTGGTAATTCTTTTATTATATTCTGTAATGTTATGACCCTTTAGGCTGTGATCATAGCGTAGTATCTGTTAACTGTGGCAAGCGGGGTCAATGGTCAAAACATTATTATTATTGTTATTGTATTCTTATTAATTGATTTGAGCGACGGATGGTCGCTGAATCAGTTATTACGATTAGAAGAATAAACAATTAAATTGGGGAAGAAATGATTGACGTGTGAATCGCAAAAGGAATGTGAAAATAGAAAATATATATAAACATTATTTGGGGTTTTTGAATAAACAAATAACTAGTTGTTGTTGGTATGAGACACGTAATTAGGTGACGTAAGAGAACATGTGATGTAGTTAGTTTTGGAGATATTCAGGGAGTTGAGGATTGACCACCAGAGCGGACAGGCGTCTAGACTGGGGTGGACAGACAGCTAGGGAGCGAGCTGTAAGAATAGAAATGTAGACGAACTGCAGATCCTATGAAAACCACTTGAGACAACTGTAATAAATTTATATTATAAAAATATAAAGAGTTGTTTTAATGGTTTCACAAATAGGAATAGATGTCTCAATTGGATGGTGCTGATCGCTTCATGGTTCGTCATGGAGCAGCGGGATGATACAGAAGAACTCTTCAAGAGAAAAAGGTATGAAGCATATATTATTCTTCTTACATATGAACTGTAAAAATATCCCGTGTGATAAGTCTGATACAACATGACAGTTTACACGTCAATATCATGCCCTCCTGGGTAAACAACATACCTACGTTTTATACGTTTATTATCTGTCTGTTAAAAGAACAATATCTTACATTCACTAGATAACACATGACACGTTTTAATATATCATCTCCTCCAATATAAATAAATATACAACAATTCGCCACCATGTTTTTTCCTTATAATTGGAACGTACAGCTGCAGTTACTGACTCTTCAAGGGTTTCCCGAAGATTGTCACTAGTAGCTTGTGATCTGTTTCCAGTATAAAGTGTCTCGCATACACGTAACGGTGGAATTTCGTCACCACGAAAATAATGCTTAACCTCTTTTTTTTCTCTTTGAGAGTAAGCCTTTTCTGTCGGCAGTAGTGTCCTTGAGGCGTGGGCTATAGATTTCTTCGATCCATCTGGCAGAATATGCTGTATACATGCTCCTATACCATACGAGCTCGCGTCGCTCGCAACACTTATTTCTAATTTTGGGTCATAATAGGTTAAAAATAGATCGGACGTTAGCGTCTTTTTAATTTTCTCAAATGCGTCTTGACATTCTTTTGTCCATATCCATGGTGTTTCTTTCTTTAATAACTCGTTAAGCGGAGCTCTTGGGTCGTGCATTCCTTTGATAAATACTTGGTAGTAGTTTGCGAGACTTAAGAAACTCTGTAGAGTCGTCACGTTATGTGGTGCCGGCATGTTTTTAATTGCTGTCGATTTTTCCGGGTCTGGACGTCGACCGTCTTTATTTATCATTTGCCCTAAATATTTGATTTCGTCTAAATAAAATTCGAGTTTGTTTTCTTTCACCTTGAATCCGTATTCATTTACTCTTGTGAATACTTCTTTTAGATGCTCTTGTTGTTCACTTATGGTCGCGCTTCTGATTATTATGTCGTCCAGGTATGCACAAGCACAATCTATTCCGTTCAGCATTGTATCCACTGCTTGTTGGAAAATCGCCGGCACGACTTTGATCCCGAAGGGTAGGCGATTGTATTTGCACAACCCTTTGTGCGTGTTAATGCATAATATCTTTGAGCATTCTTCTCCCATCAGAATTTGTAAATAGGCGTCGGACAAATCTATTTTTGAAAAAATTTTGCCACTATTTAGTCTGGCAAATATCTCCTCAGGGCTTGGTAAAGGGTAGTGGTGGTCTTTTAATTCATCGTTTAGGCCCGTAGAAAAGTCTGCATAGACTCGAATTTGTTCCGGCTTTTTTTTTTACGTACACCGTAGTGGCTTCCCAGACGCTAGTTTCGATTTTCGATAAGATGCCTGTTTCTTTCGAGTCTATCTAGCTCACTATTTATTTTGTCTAAACCGGACAACTGTACGTTCCGTTTTTTCTTAAACACCGGTGTTGCATCCTTTTTTAGCTCGAACGACGCCTTAAATTTATTGCATCTTCCCAGTCCAGTAGTAAATATTTCTGGGAATTTTTTTTTTTAGATCGTTTTTAATATTTTCTGATGTTGGGGTGCAACTGGTTATTTTTCTACAAAAATCGTTCATTGGTTTATCCCAAAGATTGAATTTTTCAATCCAGTCAATTCCCAATAAGTTCTCGCTTTCTTTAATTACGAAGATTTTCAATTTCTTTGTCATACCATTTAAATTAATGGGCAGTATGACCTCACCTTCAAATTTTATTTCGTCTCCTGTCACTGTACGTGCACCTTTACTTGACTTTTGAAGAGTCGGTTTACCCAGCTTTTTCTAAGTGTTGACGTTTATTAACAACAAATCCGATCTAGGGTCAACCTAAAAAATTTTTTGTTTGTCGAAAATATTTACTGATACATATTTTCGTAAATTATTTTTCCCTTTGTCGTTTGTTCTCATTTGGTGTACTCTATTTCCTGTTCTGCAGCAAACACTCTTATGTCCAACTTTATCGCAATTGTAGCACCTGATATTTTTGTAAGGACAATACTTTTCCAAATGTTTTTCATCACATCTTCTGCAATTATTACCTGATACTGTATTCTTATAATTCCTTTGAATATTATCGTAATTTCGTTCTATGTAGTTACTATATTGACTATTATCGTAATTTCGTTTTCTGTAGTTATTATAATTTGAGTATTTATAATTTTAGTATTTTTGTAAATTTTGACTAGTCTCAAAATTTCTTTGATCTGAGTCCCTGAAAGGTTTTTAAATCTTCATAATGTACGCCACTCCTGCTTCTTCTATATCCCTGAAATCTTTTTTAGTGATACTGCCCTTTGGCAATCTTCTGCTAATTTCTGCAATGTCAGGCCTTGTTCTGTCTCTAATTTTGAGAGAACGCGTCTTCGAATCTCTGAATTTTTTATGGATACTAGACCCTGTGCAAAGATGAAGCATTTGAAATCATCCACCGTGAGTTCCAATAATTTGAAGTTGTTGCAGTTTTTGTTTACTACTGACGCGTATGTCAGGTAGTCCTGCTCATCAGTTTTCTTAAAATTCATACATGACCATCTCTTGTGGAAAAGAGACATGTTCGGTCGGAATAACTCCTTAAGAAGCTTTACGGTCTCAGCAAAATCTAACTGATTCGTTCTCCTTGGCAATATGAAATCAACAAATTTGCAATGTTCACTGGTACCAAGCTTTCTAAGTAATAAACTTACTTGCTTCCCATTTTGGCCAACTTTCGCAGTCTGTTTCGAAAATATTTTCATACCTCTTGAAGTATGCATCAAAAGTTTTATCCTCTTCCGGTAGGTACGTGAACACATCTATGCTGTTAACAATTGTTGTGTTGGAGAAGGTTGTATTTCTTTCTGGTATGGAATTAGCTGTTAATCTTTCTAACAGTTCTTTCTGTTCAAGTTGCATCTGCGCGAACCTTTCTTCCTGCCTTTGTAGGCATTTTATGAGTCGTTCATTTTGTCTTTCGTCTCTTTCTGCGTGTAGTGCTTGCTGTTCTTTTTGTATGATCTGCTGATTCTGCATGAACTGTGTCATTATTTTAGCAAATTCCTCCATCTTGTTTTTTTTGTTGTTTTTTTTTTCAAAGATTAGAAAAATCAGTCTATTTTACTCATTCACTTTTTACAATAACTACGAACAACCATTTTTAGGTCCACTTTTTTTTTGTCAACCGAATTCTATCGATATATTATTTTTTGCGTTGAACCTTTCTTTTCCCCTTTTTCTATTGAGGGATAAAAAAATGTATTTTATGTTTTTCTTTTAATCCGTTAAGTTTTGATTACGTACAAGAATTCTTTTAAAAATCCTTTCTTGGTACAGCCGAAAAAAAATATCACTTCTCTCCTTCAAGACAATTTGCATAAATTAGTTCACGGTATACTAGCGAAAACACCTTTTTTTCTTTGACTTTCGTAGTCACTTTGAAATGGTTATTGGTGTTTTGCTTTCAAGTATCCAGTGTTCGGATATCTCGTTCGACAATTTTGTAGTTACTTTCGTTTGTTTTACTTTTTTTTTTCGACAGTGATAACTTTCCGTGTAAATTATTTTTCGAATACTGTTGCTGTGTCTAACAGTGAATTCCCGAGTAAATCTTTTTCAAAGTCCTCGATGTTACTCTTGTGTTCAACTGTAGATTTTTTTCTTATAGTACGTTTTATTATTTTTTTTTCAATCTTACTCGAGTAAGTATTTGTCGTACACCACTATTGAGTTTAGTTATGGATTTTCCCGCGTAAGTCTTTTTTCGAATTCTCGAGGCCACTGTTGTGTTTAATAGTGAATTTTATCCTGCCTAAGTCTTTTTTCGATTTCTCGACGCCACTGTTATGTTTAATAGTGGATTTTATCCTGCGTAAGTTTTTTTTTCGAATTCCCGTCGCCACTGTTGTGTCTGCACAAATAATTAACAAGTACATGGAAAGTAAAGGTATAACAATAACATATTAGACAGAACGGTTATATACATATTTACATGTCTTCAGATATACTTCAGTTGGAGATATTCCGGCAGGTGGCGTGTTGCATGCCTTACTGGAGGCAACATAGGTGTCTTGCCTATTTGGTGGTCGTTGCAGAACTCTCCCGGTATTGGTCATTGATACCTTTATATATCTCACTCACCCACCTATGTTAGTTAGTGGGCGTCTCCACAAGAGTTACCAATACTACAATCTAAAAGGTTATGGAAATAAAAAGCTACATTCCAAAGATTTATGTTTAAAATTTACGTTTTTATTAAATTAGGCTTTTTACACATTATCAAAATTATAAGACCAGAGACAAAAATTCTATTAAATTGTACAAAAAGTGTATGAAAAGTGTATGAAAACATTCAACAATAAAACTTAATAATGAGTTCTACCTCCACTGCTTTTGATGACTTCAAAAATTCTTTCGGACATGCTAGAAATAATTATTTCCATTAAGATGCGGGGGATCCTACTCCAGTTTCTGGAGATGGCTTCATGAGGTTCATTTTTTGTTGAATATTGTTTGCCATTTCGATAAACCTCTTTTATCATCCATCCCCAAACATTTTCAATTGGGTTCAAGTCCGGTGAGCATGCAGAATGTCCCAAGAGATGGACTCTATTTTCTTGTAGAAAGCTCAAGGTTTGTCTTGCAGTGTGGATTGTAGCATTTTCCTGTTGGAATAACCATACATCTCTACACAAACAATGACCTTCCATCATCAAAGATGCTTTTTGTAGCATGTTAACATAACTAGCTGCTGTCTGACGACTCTGCACCGCATGGAGCTCCATCGTTTCTCTGTAAGAAAAGGCATTCCATACAATTACGGACCCTCCACCACTATGACATGTGGAAAAAATTTCAAGGGGCATGTTTTTATCATGCCACTATCGCTGGAAGCCATCAGGATCATCTAAATTGATTTTTTTCTCATCAGAAAACAGGACTTTCTTCTACTTCTCAACGTCACAGGTTTTGTATTCACAACCAAATCTTAAGCGGTCCACTTTGTAACGTGGAAGCAATTGAGGAATTTGTTTATGCTTTTTATTTACCATGCCTTTTTGTTGTAAGTGTCGTTTGATGATTATTGGACTGCAATCAGCATCTGTAACCGTCTTAATTTGATTAGAAGAAAGTCCTCTGTCATTCATAACAACCCGTCTGATTCTCTTACTCAATGCAGGAGAAATTTGGGGGGTGGGGGCTATGAAAGGATTTTGCTTTTCCATAATTCTCAGTGTTCTTTAGAAAGTTGCAAATAACAGTTTTACTGCGATTTACCTTAGCTACTATCGCTGGGTGTGACAAACCTTGCTTATGGAATCCTAGAATTCGAGAGCACTCAACTTCGGTTAGCTTTCTTGCTGTAGGCATGGTAACACCTTTACACAGTGATTGCTAATCTCTAACTGAACTAAAGACATTAGAATTACCATAAATCTAACAATTTATACACTTGCTCTTATAATTTTGATCATGTGTAAAAAGCCCAATTTAATAAAAATGCAAATTTTTAAATAAAATTTTTGAAATGTACCTTTTTGTTTCCATAACCTTTTAGATTGTAGTATTAGTAACCTTAAGTCGGAAGAGTTTAAAGTCAATCCTTCAAAATAAGGTTTCTTTTTAAAGATTTTTAAGTGGTCTTAAATTTTTTATCAGCAGTGTATATATTATTTAATTTAAGCAAAGAAAATACATAAATGGAAAACACACCCGACCACAGAATATCAATAAAATAAGAAACCGACAATATAAAAATATATACTAATGTATATATAGTTGTACGTTTATTCAATAAGGATGATACATCAATTAGGGATGTAGGATAAGTAAAACATTTTATACCAAGGAATTTCGAAGCCTGATGCTTCTTATGAGAAGAGTAGAGAGGATGCTAGGTAACATAATAGGGATGCGATGTCTAGCGATGGCAACATTAGGAGCGAAATAATTATGCAGTGAGATATAAATATTGAAACTGTTTGAGGAGGGAATGGGAGAACTAAATTCATCTCTGTTATATAGGAGGAATATAGCTTTATATTGTACACTCGTGAGCAAAACAAAATGGGCAAAACAAATTTTATACATTTTATTGCACTAAAAGCTATATTGAACAAAGAACAATTGAACAAAGAAGACTAATAACACAGAACAAGATATTTACTTTAATAAATGCTTGGGATGTAATCACATTCCCTTTTGATTTCTTTAAAAGACCAACCCTTTTAGACATGCAACCAAAGTGGAACACTATGAAGAAGAGATGCTATTCCCTTCGTTTTGCACAGCTTCCCACAGTTTGTTATTGTTTGAAAAGTTCTTCCAGCCAATGCACAACGTATTATGGACCAAATATTCTCGATTGGGTTTAAATCGGGGCTTTGACCTGGCCAAAATATCACATTAATTGAATTATCAAAAAACATTTTTGTGACTTTAGCAGTGTGTGCAGGGGCATTATCATGTTAAAACATAATGTGCTGGGATATTTCCAGCTTCTGGATGCTTAGTAACAATTCTGTTTCTAATATTCGCATGTATTCCTTTGCATTGATTGACTTCTCACATCTAATAAATTCCCCAACTCCTGCTGCAGTAAAAGTTCCCCATACCATTATCCCTCCATTCCCGTGTTTAACTGTCGTTTTTATACAACTTGGCGAAAATCTTTCTCCAATTCTTCGATTGCACCGTTCGTGAGTATCGGGAGCATCACTAACAATACAAAATCTTGATTCATCTAACCAGAAAACATTTCTGAACAGGTATGTATCTTTCTTGCCATAATACGAGAAAAATCTCTTTCTATCATTGATGTTCTTCTTAGATAAAAATGGCTTTTTGCGCACCTTTTAGAAGAAAATCCCATTTCTTTCATTCGTCTAGATATTGTATATCTAGAAAGAGAATTTCCAGCCCCTGTTTTGAATTCATAAGTTTTCTTTCGATTCTTCAAAACAGTTCATTTAAGCCTGTGCTCGCCCTTCAAAGTGGATGCTCTAGGGCGGCTAGATCCAGATTTCCCTTTTACCAAGCGTTCGACTTCGCATCTTTTACCAATTCAACTCACTACAGAAAGAGATGTTTTCACATTTTCCTTTCTTAAAATATCAAAAATCTGCTTTTAAATCATTTTGGACTGATTAAATCCTGCAATTCAGTTTTTTTTTTATATCCTTGCCAAGATGAAGTCTTGCCATTTTTAGGATTAATTTTTCCACTTATTATTACATGCCATAATAATAATAATGATCTGCAAAATAGAAATTTTCAGTTAAAATTAATAGAAATTCATAGAAAAATATTGAAAAATCGATCTTTCACTCTTGGCCCATTTTTTTGCTCACGAGTGCATATGCATTAGTATATATTTTTATATTTTCGTTTTGTTATTTTATTGTTTTATTGATACTCTATAGAATCTCTGAAACAATTTCTTGAGCTCTGCATCATCACGGTAAGTCTCCTCTAATAGAATCGATCTTATTTCTATCCGTTTGAGTCCCCCGTACTTCATTTACTCACATAAAATAAATATACGAAAGTATAAATTCATGCGTAAACTAAGTATTTACTTCAACAGTGCTCAATACGTAGTTAGAGCTAGCCATACGCCTGAAGAATCCTAGAGTGGATGAAACGCGGCATATTCAGTGTAGCTTAATAATAATAATAATTTTATAACTTACTATATATATACAGTACTGTTTCGCTGTTTCTCAGCTCATCAGTGCGGCTAGACCTCAAGCCAGGATTGAAACCCGACCGTTTCTACGACAGTCAAGGCTCCTAACCACTACGCTATTGGCGGCTGCTGCGTGAGTCATGAGTTTAACGATGTTTTGACATCGTCCGAACTACCTCTGCTCGATTTGTTTACATAAAGAGCATCGCTTATACGCTAATGGTAATTGGTGTATCACTTCTCAATATTCTCAACTCAAGATAAGGAGCATTATAGTCATCCACATACAGTACTGTTTCGCTGTTTCACAGCTCATCATCATCATTGGAAGTTTTTTAACCTTAAAACTATATAAAAAACAGTATTTAATATTTATATTTTTCATCATTGGTTGCAAAACTATTTAGTCAATGAGTCATTTAATCACCTGAAATCAATGCATCAGTTTGTTCTTTCGAATTCACAATAGTCCTAATGTTAATTTTATGCATCATCAGTTGTTTACCATGAAACACTGTTTCGGAGATTTAAAAACAAAACAGTATATTAAATCATGGCTCCCCAGCAGTGTTGATCAAACACTACCTCCTGTAATCACAAGAACAATAGAATATTCCAGATGTTGGATCTAGTTACCTAGTCATGATTAATTTGTCTTACCTATTCATGTTATAAAAATGTCTTCCTTACCTATATATATGCGTGTGTGTGTGTGCGTGCACGTGTATATATATATATATATATATATATATATATATATATATAGTCTTTGAAGTTTTTAACATTTGAAACCACACAAAAAATTATTTTTTATCATTCATTAAAAAAAAACATCTAGTCAGTAAGTCATTTAATCACCTGCAATCACTGCATCAACTCTCAAATTTACTATAATACCAATTTTTATATTTTTTAAGGGATCATCAGTTGTTTACCATGAAACACTGTTTCGGGGATTTAAAAACAAAACAGTGTATTACATCATGGCTCCCCAGCAGTGTTGATCAAACACCACCACTCTTAATCTTAGGAAGAAGACAAGTTACAAAAACTTTTTTTTTTTCCAATTTCCTATTCTTAATTGTAATTACTAACCTTTTCATAGTATAAAAATGAATTTCTTACCTGTGCGATTCATCAATTTCCACATTTAAAATGGATACATTTTTTAATTTTTTAATTTATCAGTCTTGTATTTATAAGATTTGGATTAATCCATTTAACTACTTATCACCCCCACTATAGTTAGTAGTTTGTATATTTACATTCTTATTTATTTAAAATTAGATATATAAAGGTTAAAAATATTTTATTTTTTACATATATACATTTTTTTTTTTTTTTTTTTTTTTTTTTTTTTAACTATATAAATTTATTATATGTAATTATAAATACATTTATACATTGCTAATATAGTTTTGGATTTCCTTTATCAATATAATCTGGTTTATCTTAAACGATTCAAATATATATAGGGGGATATCGGAAAATTTTATATATATATATATAGGGGTATATCGGGAAAATTTTAACCCAATTTTCGATTTCAAAACGATTCTTTTAATTGTTTTCTTGACAATAAAAAGGAAAGAAACTCAAATTTATTTTTTAGAAGTTGTTCATTTACAACATAATAGAACTAAAGGGCATAGAATAAGTTATAAATCCCAGTCCTAAATTTAAAATTGGTTCTCAGGGTCTAATTAATTTCTTTATTGGTCAATTATTGTAAACAAAACAAACATTTGACAGTTTGCTTATTCATTTTGCAAATCCTTTTTCATTTATGTGTTAACGTCATTATGCCTCATCGCAGCGAATTCACACGTAATTATAAAAGCTTAAAAAGAGTCTAGACAAGTGTTATTAATTTGACGTCGGTTGGACATTGTTAAAGTATTCGTCAAGTAATATCATAGGATCTGATTTTCATGAGAAGAACATCGTACCTTGTCAAAAGCCTTGTATATATTTAGGACTACTGCCCTCCTCTCTCCTGCCTTATCCAGTGCAAGGTATATACGTTCAGAGATTACAGTTAGAATATCTGCAGTAGAACGGGCTTGCCTAAATCGACATTGATGGTCGGACAGATGTTTAGCAACCGTAAGGTGGTGGACTAATGTTACATGATAAGGGCTGTCCCCTTTTCATGTCCCCTTTTCATGTCCCCTTTTCATGTCCCCTTTTCATGTCCCCTTTTCATGTCCCCTTTTCATGTAAGTATAAAAATAGAGAGATTTAGTTAAAATGAAAATGAAATAGAATAGACGAAATTCGAACCTCGTAAATTAGTATATATATATATTATTCCTTAATTGGAATTTTTTATTTTGAGATGAGCATTTTTATGTTAATTTTTTATTTTTATTTCGGACTATTAGTCTCATCTTTATTAGTTGTTGTTTGTTTGTTTTTATTGGTTCACAACGTTTCGGCCAATTTCCTCTGGCCTTCGTCAGGTGGTAACCGCGACGGATAGGAACTTCGAATTTGTTTACAATAATTGACCAATAAAGAAATTAAGGAATAATATATATATATACCAATCGGTACGGACCCGACTATGGAAGATCAGATAATGAATAAATGTGGATTTATAAGATCAAAGAATCCAACCTTGATCGCCCTTCGGGGCCCGTGGCGCAGTTGATAGAGACGTTGAATCTCTACGGTTCCAGATGAACATTGTCTGAAGATAGCGGTTTCAATCCCACCCAAAGCGTGCCAGAGGTAATTGGTCAAAAATGTGGTGAGACGACGACAACTACGGATGGCAGTGATGGCTGAGAATGCAGTTAGGAGATTCGAAGTTCCTATCCGTCGCGGTTACCACCTGACGAAGGCCAGAGGAAATTGGCCGAAACGTTGTGAACCAATAAAAACAAACAAACAACAACTAATAAAGATGAGACTAATAGTCCGAAATAAAAATAAAAAATTAACTCGTAAATTAGGTTTAGAAATAGATTACGAGAGAGGATTAGAAAATGGAATGTAAAACAGACCATTGTTTAGCTTAGAGATAAAAAAAGTTTCAAGATAAGAATGTGCGTTGTCAATTCTGTTATGAAAAATTCAATTGAGGAATGCAACTATAGAATAATTTAATAAACACGTTCTTTTAATATATTGGAAATATAGGTTACTGGGAATATAGGTTAAAATTCCTTTTGTAAACAAAGGAAACAGTTTTGGACACGCATGTCCAGAACACGTGAAAGAAGACACATGTTTTAACATGTGTATGACGTCATGGGAAATGGGAAGTTCTAGATATAGTTAGAAACTTGAGGAGAAGCTGGGGAGAGTCAGAGAGAGTCTGAGGACGACAGACGAGAGTCCAGACATGGACATTCGAACGTCTAGAAGCGAGACGGTAACTTTTGAAACTTAGAATGTGAAGCTTTGAATTCTTGACTCAGAAAACCACGGCCGGTCGTGAGAAGAAATAAACCCATCATGTGTTTTTATAAACGTCGCCTTTGTGTTGTAATTCTACCAAAAGATAAAGTGAAAATTGTTATTATATGTCTTGTATATCATGTGGTTTAAAATGTCTACATACACGTCTCGACATCTCATATCGACAATGTGAACTCTACATCTCTATCTATATCTACACTTCTAAGCACGAACATTTTATAAATATAAATCTCGTTATTACACGAACAATCTCTCTTACAACAACATATCTCTCTCTAAGTCTTTCAACATCCCTCTTAATAAAACTCTCTCTAATACTCTAAGACTGTGCTTCTAATAAGTCTCACAACAACAGTCTCTCTTACAACATCCCTCAACAACAAACTCTCGATAGGACTCTCTTTTAATAAGATTTAATAACAACAATAACAACAAAAAGAAAAGAACAATAATCATAATGATAATAAGAAAATGTAACACCAGAGATTGGTAAATTATGGACTCAAATATTTTGGCGACACGAGGGAGGAAGTTAATGAGGCGATAATTTAATGGGCCAGTTCTTTCGCCAGAGTTCTTATAAACTGGTACTACAGAAGTAGTTTTCCAGCAATCAGGAAAGCAAGATTCGATAAGACATTTGTTAAAGAGTTTGGAGAGAACTGGAGCAACATCAGCGGAGCGTTTCTTTTACAGTATAGCTAGGATAAGACCACATGCTTTAAAAGTGTCTAGGGGTTTTTATGATATCATATACTCGAGAAGGGGTGATTTTTTAAGTGTGGTTTCTGTCCGCAAAGGAAAATCAGGGAAGGAGTCGTTTGCTTGCCTCGCAATTTCCAATCACTTACTTGGAAAATATTTAGTAAAATCTACTCCAGTAATATTCGCCCTCCCTCTCCCAAATATACTATTTACGTTTTGAAAAATATATGTGGACATTACACGGGGGGTACATCCATTTGAATGTTTTTAAAAAGCAACAAATCTCTAATTAAATGTTTAGAATGTGTTAACAATACATCATGCATGGGCGAATTGTTTTTTTTTTTTTTTGTAAAGACATAGGATACTCTCTGTGAGGTATGAGTATTTTTTTAGTATAGTAGAGGGAGTACACCTTCTTTGTAACAGCTTTTCCAATATACTCTATGTTTTTTTTTTGTTTTAATTCATGTCGCCTGTGGGTGTTGACATAAGAGTTTTGAACGACGATCTCTACAGCGTGTTTTCTGTCCTGGCAACCGGTGTTTGAGAATGTTTATTGTAATTATTAAAAAAAAAAAGAAGCTTTGCTTTATGACCATTAAATGTCATCATCTGGCTACGGTCTTATTCGTTTAAAAACTAAAAGTCATTTTCTAGGGTTTCTGCCATTACTTTGGATATGTGTGTAACGTAGTCTGACTCTGTCATTAAATGATGACTCACGTGTCGAGTCAGTATTTTAAGCTGTGACGTGTGCATGATGACACGGTATGGAATGCAAATATATGTGTAAAGATCGAAAGATAAAAAGAAAAGAAAAATGGTGATTGTGAAGTTACACTCGACAAGCAAACGAATCTCAGCCTCTTACCCTTTCGAAAGCGAACCGGTCATACCGCTGTGGCTGGTGCAGTATATTGAGAACCAGCTATGTCTGTTGTAATGTATTGAGAGCAACAGCGTCTAGTGCCGCGTATTGAGACCTAGCTGTGTCCAGTGCCGTGTATTAGAAGCCAGCTTTTTCTGGTGCCGTGTATTGAGAACCAGCTGTGTCCAATGCCGCGTATTAAGAGCTATCTGTGTCTGGTGTCATGTATTGAGAGCAAGCTATGCTTGATACACTGTATTAGAAGCCAGCTTTTTCTGGTGCCGTGTATTGAGAGCCAGCTGTGTCCAATGCCGCGTATTAAGAGCTATCTGTGTCTGGTGTCGTGTATTGAGAGCCAGCTATGTTTGATACACTGTATTAGAAGCCAGCTTTTTCTGGTGCCGTGTATTGAGAGCCAGCTGTGTCCAATGCCGCGTATTAAGAGCTATCTATGTCTGGTGTCGTGTATTGAGAGCCAGCTGTGTATGATACTCTTTATTGGAAGCCAGTTGTGTCTGTTGCCGTGTATTGAGAGCCAACTTTGCCTGGTGCCATTTATTGAGAGACAGATTTGTCTGGTGTCCTGTTTTGAAAACCGGTCAACGTAGCGATTTTTAGGGAGAACAAAGCCGTTACACTATTTGGCGATCAGTTTAAGAGAACGATAAGATTGGATGTGTACATTTGTTTTTCCTCAACAAAAGCAAAACGAAAACGCGCATATTGGTTCTCAATTAGAGTTATTCATATGCTATTCGCGGACTATTTGATAAAGATAAACATGCCTGACGGAAACAAGAAGACATTTAATTTTTTGCGTCAGTCGATGATGTATGAAATTTGGATTTTGACCTCAATATTTTTTAACTTTAAAAACGATCGGATGTTCTATTCATGAAACGCTACCACATACAAAGTAACCAAAAAAGTTTTGTCCGTTTTTTTTTTTAAGAGAAGAAATAAAACACTTGACAGTATGCATAACTTATATTTAGTCTTCGAAGTAATCGCTATCGGCATCCAATACTTGCCGACGTGTCTCCAGCTGTTAATCCCCTTGCATTAGAACTTAGGGATTTGAACGCAAAGACGTTCGCGAGGGCTGAGCGCAAGTCTGCTTCATTAGTGAAAGATTTCCCACGAAGATTATGATCCGGTGAGTGGAAAAAGTGATAATCAATTTTAAGGCTATTAAATTCCTTTTTGACAGTAAATTTGCGTTTGTTCAGGTGTATTTTGGAGTCTGCAGTGTCTGCCATTTTCGTGCGTGAATGTAAAACGAAAGTTTGTGTTTTTCTTCCAATTTAGTCATAATGTCGTCTGCTTTCATTTCAAAATTCCAATTTTCATTAGCTAATAAAACGCTCAGTCACATGATTTAAAAAGTCTAAAGTAAAAATACTTATTCCTTTTCATCACTCCCCAAAATTACTTAAATACTTTATTTCTACAAAAAAGTCAACTTTTTAAAAAAATTTCCTAGCGTTTTAACATTTCTTCAGCCCTCGGCTTGTTCCGGCGGTTCTCGTCAGCTACCAGTCGAGCCCGAGCAAACGTCACGGAAATCCGGATCAAAAGATGCATGAATACCGAAAACTTAACGGAAAATATCGGAAAAACGTTCCTTTGCTTTGGTCTTTTATTTTTTAGGCTACGAAAGAAAAGATGAATACAGCAAATTAAATAAAAAGAAAGACGAGTGATTCCAATTGGTGAGTCAGAATTTGGATGCGGTCGACGACGAAAGGATGATTTTAACGGAGATTGAGCACATCGATAAGGCCAGGTTGATGATATCACGTAGTGAATTCCAGGCAATAATTATAACCGATCGATATCGATAATGTGACGAGCTTATGAGTCAGTCTTACAGGCGCACCCAGACAACACGCCTCAGACAACGCGACTCTCTCTCTCTCTCTCTCTCTCTCTCTCTCTCTCTCTCTCTCTCTCTCTTTCCCTCTCTATAACGCATATATGTATGCGTCGGTAGAAAGCTACGTACTGATATATGTATATGTATATACATATACACATATACAGATTCGTACACGATAAGGCGTATTGGTAAATATATTAGAAATGTACACACACACACACATTTTCTCTTTTAACACACACACACACACACACATATATATATATATGTATATATATATATATATATATATATATATATATATATATATATATGCTAGCAGTGAGTGTACCCTGGCTTTGCTCGGGCTCTATGTACTCTTTATAACTTTATGTGAATATGTATATATATATTAACAATTTTGACTCATGTCCGGGTAACCTACATCTAAAATTTGAAGTATTTAGATCCAAAATTGGCGGAGGAGTTTGGTAGAGTTTGTAAACGTCAACTCTTTCAATTCTGACCTATTGGCAGCTAAATTATCGGCCAAAAACTGATAAAAAGCTTGCTGCCTGTCTGAATACCCTTTATGTAAAATTTCAAGTGTTTAGACCCAAAATTGGCTTAATAGTTTACTAGAGACCGCAAAGATAAAATCTTTTTACCTTTTGCTCTTGGCAACCAAATCTTTTGCCAAAAACTGATGAAAAAGTTTGCTCTAGGTTTGAAAATACTTTCTGTAAAATTCCAAATGTGTAATCCAAAAATTGCCTGAGTAATTTGGTAGAGACAGCAGAGGTTAAATTCAATATCAAAAAATCCTTATACACTGTAAAATGTACTTTATGTATGAAAACCAAAAAGGGGGAGATATAACATATAGGCAATATTTTGAATCAAGTCTCCCCTTGCTGTTATTTCAGATCATTTGAAACCATAGCAAAAAGTTTTAGTCTACCTTCCATCAAGACCAGAGATTTTGGGGAAACATCAGGTATTTTGTAAATCATATTCAAATCTAGGAAAATAAATGACTATGATTGAAACATTTTTTTGGCTGTGAAAAGGGCCAAAAATAGGCTCTGGATGATGGATGATTCGCTTAATGTGCGATCTTAAGGCAAATATTACATAGCCCACTACACAATTTAGGTTATTAGATTTCCAACGAGCCTTCATTTGTAAAATTCTAATCAATAGCTGCTGAGATTTCGAACTTATAAAATTGCCAAAAAAGGTGGTATATATATATATATATATATATATATATATATATATATATATATATATATATATATATATATATATATATATATATAAGTTAATTTAGTTGACAAACAAATGGCTACACATAAGCCTTGGCCTGACGAAGCGATTCCCTTACTGGGTTTTCGCTGAAACATGTATGCTTATGTGGAGCCATTTGTTTGTCAACTAAATTCACTTATTTTGCCTCTGTCTAAACATTGAGCACTCTTTTGGTGGACACACTTATATATTTTCTTTTGAACAAACAAATAATTACTACCAATACACTATATATATATATATATATATATATATATATATATATATATATATAATTTAATTATCCCTTAGCACGTTTTTCGTCGTCTACGAATCATCAAATGATGACGGCGAAACACGTATCAGTGGATAATTATAGTTTAAAAAAAAATAATATATATGCCGCTCTCCATTTATAGGGGGTACCAATTTGGTCAAAGGGAAAATTATTCCCACCTCGCGTTTAGGTAAAAATGCACTTTCGTATAAATAATTGAATTCATTCAAAAAGTATCGTAACAAAAACAAAAACAAATACACACACACAAACACACACACACAAACAAACAAATACACACACACGCACACACACAGGGTGACCCAAACAAAAACAAAAGCTAAATGGATGCCATCTAGAACATAGGCTGTAGAACGGAGAAAAAAAGGCCAAAGACCCTAGTGTTTTGATGTGATGTTTTGAATATAATAAACTAGTTATAACCAAAGTTTCATTTCATTCGGACGAAATACTAAGAAACGGGGCCTAATTAGAGTTGGGGCTCGTTTTTTTTTGGGGGGGGGATCACCCTGTATGTATCTGTGTGTGTGTGTGTGTGTGTGTGTAAATATATATATATATATATATATATATTTATATATGCTCGTAGCATAATTGAATATAGAAATGCTCATATCTTTAGTTCTATGGGACAAAACTACATAAAAATATGCAAGCCTTTTGGAGATTATAATACAACTAATAATAAAACTAAAAGTACTACTAATAATAATACAACTAATAATAAAACTAATAATAATACTAATAATACAACTAATAATAAAACTAATAATACTATTAATAATACAACTAATAATACTATTAATAATACAACTAATAATACAACTAATAATACTACTAATAATACAACTAATAATACAACTAATAATACAACTAATAATAGTACTAATAATACAACTAATAATACAACTAATAATACAACTAATAATACTACTAATAATACAACTAATAATACAACTAATAATACAACTAATAATACAACTAATAATAGTACTAATAATACTATTAATAATACAACTAATAATACAACTAATAATACTACTAATAATACAACTAATAATACAACTAATAATACAACTAATAATAGTACTAATAATACTATTAATAATACAACTAATAATACTATTAATAATACAACTAATAATACTATTAATAATACAACTAATAATACTATTAATAATACAAGTAATAATACAACTAATAATACAACTAATAATACTATTAATAATACAACTAATAATACAACTAATAATACTACTAATAATACAACTAATAATACAACTAATAATACTACTAATAATACAACTAATAATACAACTAATAATACAACTAATAATACAACTAATAATACTACTAATAATACAACTAATAATACAACTAATAATACAACTAATAATACTATTAATAATACAACTAATAATACAACTAATAATACAACTAATAATACAACTAATAATACTATTAATAATACAACTAATAATACAACTAATAATACTACTAATAATACAACTAATAATACAACTAATAATACTACTAATAATACAACTAATAATACTACTAATAATACAACTAATAATACAACTAATAATACAACTAATAATACTACTAATAATACAACTAATAATACAACTAATAATACAACTAATAATACAACTAATAATACAACTTATAATACAACTAATTATACAACTAATAATAGTACTAATAATACAACTAATAATACAACTAATAATACAACTAATAATACAACTAATAATACTATTAATAATACAACTAATAATACAACTAATAATACAACTAATAATACTATTAATAATACAACTAATAATACTATTAATAATACAAGTAATAATACAACTAATAATACAACTAATAATACTATTAATAATACAACTAATATTATTATTATTAATACAACTAATAATATTATTAATAATACAACTAATAATACTATTAATAATACAACTAATAATACTATTAATAATACAACTAATATTATTATTAATAATACAACTAATAATACTATTAATAATACAACTAATAATACTATTAATAATACAACTAATAATACAACTAATAATACTACTAATAATACAACTAATAATACAACTAATAATACTACTAATAATACAACAAATAATACTATTAATAATACAACTAATAATACTATTAATAATACAACTAATAATACTATTAATAATACAACTAATAATACTATTAATAATACAACTAATATTATTATTAATAATACAACTAATAATACTATTAATAATTCAACTAATAATACTATTAATAATACAACTAATAATACTATTAATAATACAACTAATATTATTATTAATAATACAACTAATAATACTATTAATAATACAACTAATAATACTACTAATAATACAACTAATAATACAATTAATAATACAACTAATAATACTATTAATAATACAACTAATAATACTATTAATAATACAACTAATAATACTACTAATAATACAACTAATAATACAACTAATAATACTACTAATAATACAACTAATAATACAACTAATAATACTACTAATAATACAACTAATAATACTATTAATAATACTACTAATAATACAATTAATAATACAACTAATAATACTACTAATAATACAACTAATAATACTATTAATAATACAACTAATAATACAATTAATAATACAACTAATAATACTACTAATAATACAACTAATAATACAATTAATAATACAACTAATAATACTACTAATAATACAACTAATAATACTACTAATAATACAACTAATAATACTATTAATAACACAAGTAATAATACAACTAATAATACAACTAATAATACTATTAATAATACAACTAATATTATTATTAATAATACAACTAATAATACTATTAATAATACAACTAATAATACTATTAATAATACAACTAATATTATTATTAATAATACAACTAATAATACTATTAATAATACAACTAATAATACTATTAATAATACAACTAATAATACAACTAATAATACTACTAATAATACAACTAATAATACAACTAATAATAGTACTAATAATACAACTAATAATACTATTAATAATACAACTAATAATACTATTAATAATACAACTAATAATATTATTTATAATACAACTAATAATACTATTAATAATACAACTAATAATACTATTAATAATACAACTAATAATACTACTAATAATACAACTAATAATACTATTAATAATACAACTAATAATACAACTAATAATACTATTAATAATACAACTAATATTATTATTAATAATACAACTAATAATACTATTAATAATACAACTAATAATACTACTAATCATACAACTAATAATACAACTAATAATACTATTAATAATACAACTAATAATACAACTTATAATACAACTCATAATACAACTAATAATACTAATAATAATACTACTAATAATACAACTAATAATACTATTAATAATACAACTAATAATATTATTTATAATACAACTAATAATACTATTAATAATACAACTAATAATACTATTAATAATACAACTAATAATACTACTAATAATACAACTAATAATACTATTAATAATACAACTAATATTATTATTAATAATACAACTAATAATACTATTAATAATACAACTAATAATACTACTAATGATACAACTAATAATACAACTAATAATACTATTAATAATACAACTAATAATACAACTAATAATACAACTAATAATACTACTAATAATACTACTAATAATACAACTAATAATACAACTAATAATACTATTAATAATACAACTAATAATACAACTAATATTACAACTCATAATACAACTAATAATACTACTAATAATACAACTAATAATACAACTTATACTAATAATAGTAAATGAAATAGATGTCTTCATAAGTCGATAAGCGAACGCGGCTTCGATGAGAGACCAGTATTCATACCCTACAAAATTACAAAAATATTATCAAAATGTCTTTTTTTAATACATGAATTGTCAAATTATTTTTTGGAAACAACTGCATGAGATAATTATTTACATTTATCGTTATTTTACGTATTGTTTTTATTGAAAAAAAAAAAACAATTAAAAATTAACGCATTATAAAATTATTGAAAACACATTTTTTTTTCATATTTTCCGATAATTATTTTACTCTTGTCATATATTTATAAGAAATAACCATGAGTTGTAAGTAATCAATTGATTAGTTTATTAAAAATCAATGTAGAATAGTCAATTAAAAAGAATTCGATCCTAGTTTGAGGCTGTTGCCTGTTTAGCCGCATTGATGAGCTGTGAAACAGCGAAACAGTACTGTAGGTGGATGACTATAATGCTCCCTATCTTGGGTTGAGCATGTTGGAAAGTGATACTGATATACAAAACTTCCATTAGTGTATTAAGCGACGCTCTTTGTGTAGACAAATCGAGCAGAGGCATTTGGACGATGTCAAACATCGTTAATTCATTACCAACACAGCATCAGCTGTATAGCGTAATGGTGAGAAACGTTGACTGTCATTTGAGCGGTCGGGTTTCGATCCTGGCTTGAGGCAGTTGCTTGTCTAGCCGCACTGATGAGCAGCGAAACAGTACTGTAGGTACATATATATATATATATATATATATATATATATATATATATATATAAAGAACTTTGTGTGTGTGTGAGAGAGTTCGTTTCCTATGGAATCCGAAACAACTGAGACGATTTTTATGAAATCTCACACAGCTGTACTTCATGTATCTGGCAGTATTCTTAGATAAGTTTTTTTATCGGAATGTTTCAATAAGTATCGATAATCGATGATTGAAAAAAAAATGATAAAAGAATGAACAGGCGATTTTGACAAAATCTCATTATAGACTAGCTGGAAGACTTGACGTTGCCCAGGATTCCATGAGGATCAACGAATGTTGCACACTTCCAATACTTTTATTGTCATCGAACTCTGTGAAATCGCGTATTTTTCAATCAAATATATTGATTGCGTGCTCTAGTCAGTAATCCATCGGAAGGAATCTCACAATGCTGCTTGCAGTGACTTAATTCGAAATACATTGTTCTCTACATTGCAATGTAGAGAGCCTACTGTTGATTTCATGAAATTAATTTATATAATGACTTGCATTAAAGTTAAAAATGTAAAAGACAAGTATCATGGTTCGATTGAGCTGTGAACAGAAGGATTGATTTCGAACCTACCCCTGTCTTATGAAAAATTCTTACTGTTGATTTAATATGTCCAGCCCTTCTACTTGTGCGGTGATAGAACTTCCCAAATGCACTTTTGATGTTAGGCTATATAACAACGTTAACTTTGGTCAAAATCGGAGTGTTCCTTCTTTATATCAGATATTTTCGAATATTGATTTGTGAGACTTATCGGAAAAGTAGTTCAATACAAAACTTATCTAATAAAACTGCCAGACACATAAAGTACATTTGTGTGAAATTTCATAAAAAATGGCCAATAATTTTTTGAGTCCGAAAGAGTGCGAACTCTCTCTTTCAATCTCTCTCCCAATCTCTCTCTCTCTCTCTCTCACACACACACACACACACACACAGATACACACACACGCATACACACACAAAATACCTTTTATATATAAGTAGAGATTCACAAATTGATTCTAACAAGAAGTATCTAAAGTGATTTTTAAACTTTTTCTAATTAGAATAAAAGTTTATAGAAAAATAGTCGATCATTATCATTCCTTGGCGCTGATCAAGCAAGTAGGAAAATGTAGGTTTACAATAGAGAAAATAAAAATGAGATTTAAAAAAAAAGAAAATGTGCAAATCTCGGAAAAGTCGTTTGTTTCATTACAACAATAAACACTTAGTTTTACACTTGAATTTATTAATTACTAGCAGAGACACCCGACGTCGCCCGGGATTGAATGAAGATCAACGAATGTTTCACCCTTCCATATTTTTATTGTCATCGATTAGTGAAATCGTCCATTTTCCAATCAAATCGATTGATTGGTTGCTTTAGTTGGCAACCAATCACGATGCACCGGAAAGAAGCTTCACATGCAGTGACTTAGTCCACAATATATTATAGTCGACATTGCACTGTAGAAAGCCTACTGTTGATTTGATAAACTTATTTTTATATATAATGGCTTGAATTAAAGTTTAAAATACAAAAGTCAAGTATCATGGTTCAATTATGCTCTAAACAAAAACATTACTTCGAACGCGCCCGTTATATCAAAGAACCTAATTTGGATTTTATATGCCGGCTTGTGTGGTAATAAACCTTCTCAAATGCCCTTGTGAGTTTTGGCTATATAAAGCGTTAACTTTAGTCAAAATCGCCTGTTCATTCTTTTATCGGATGTTTTTAATTATTAGTTATCGATATTTATCGAAATATTTCGATACAAAACTTATCTAAGAACACTGTCAGATACATAAAACACATTTATGTGCAATTTCTTAAAAATCGACTTAGTTGTTTCGGATTCCATAGAAAACGAATTCTCTCACACACAAGTTATTTTTATGTATTAGATATATCCATATCCATATCTATAGATAGATAGATAGATAGATAGATAGATAGATAGATAGGTGAATATTATTCTTTTTAATTGACTATTCTACATTAATTTTTAATCGATTAGTTAATTGATTACTTTACAACTCATGCTTACTTCTATTTAAACACACAATAACTGATACGCTAATTGGATATCTATTTATATATGAAAAAAAAGACCCAACCTTGTTTGTCTGTGTGCAAAACGGTCTCTTCTGAACTACTCTGTCAATTTTTGGCCTACAGACATTAAACTTGATATATAGAGGACTTGGACCTGTGAAATAAATTCGATTTCGTTTTTAACCGGTACAATTAGCTGTTAAGGGGTCAAATTTAAAAAAAAAAAATGAAAAGTGTAAGTCGATATATATTTTACGGATACGAAAATATACATGTACACCTCAAACAGTATTTTAAGCTTTTACCTGTGTATAGACTTAGCTCATATGGTAACGAGTAATGTTGGAGAGCAGTATGTTTTTCTTTCGATTCTCACTGATGACATCCTAGTCATTTCTATATATATATTTTTTTTCACTTTTAAAATCACTATTATATATTGGGTACAATATAATAATCAACAGAGAATACCAAATCTGCATAAACTAAAATATATTTAAACTTTACGACAGAAACAGTACTGTGTGTGAATGACTATAATGCTCCCTATCTTAGGTTGAGCATATTGGGAAGTGATATACAAATTACCATAAGCGCATGAAACGATGCTCCTTGTGTAAACAAATTGAGCTTAGGTATTTGGACAATGTCAAAACATTGTTAATTCATTGTCCGCATAGCAGCAGCCGTATAGTGCAATGATTAGAAGCTCTGACTGTTGTTTGGGTTTTGATCCTGGCTTGAGGTAGTTCCTTGTTTAGCTGCACTGATGAGCTGTGAAACAGCGAAACAGTACAGCAGTGGATGACTATATATATATATATATATATATATATATATATATATATGTGTGTGTGTGTGTGTGTGTGCGTGTGTGCGTGTGTGTGTGTGTGTGTGTGTGTGTGTGTGTGTGTGTGTGTGTGTGTGTGTGTGTGCGTGTGTGTGCCGCGCGCGAGTGTCTGTATGCAGGTGCGTTACATAACGAGGACCATTTTTAAATGGAAACGTTTGAGTGACACCTAAAGGTCAAAGGTGACACCAAAACGGAAGTCAACGTAACCGCACGGAGATTTTGTTTCTCTTTCAAACAAGTAATCAACCTATAAAATTGTCTGCCTTTTTTTCTCTCCGCCGACTCCAATACAAGTCATGCATCGCTTTGATATTTTTGTTAGTGCTCTTTCTATTGAATATCTTTTCAAATGAATTTCAAAACTAAAAAAAACACGACGACTTACTTATGTACGTATACGTGTATGTCTATGTGTGAAAACGAGATAGATAGACTGTTAGCCCGTCTCGCTAAATCTAACGACATTTCCGCCCGTGTGCATATATTTTCTCAAACGTAAAAAAAAAACACTTGCGGGGGGAGTGATCGATAGATTTTAGTTTAACTGATAGCTTAAAATCTAATATATGAACGGCTATATGACTGTCCGTCTGTTTGTTTCTATATTTTCAAACTTTAGCTCTACCAAAACTCAAAGTCACAGAGTGGTGCTAGGGGCCTCAAATGATTGGATTTTTTACGGGCCGTATTTTTATGGGTTAGGGTTAGGGTTAGGTTATGGCCGTATTTTTATGGGTCTTTTGTTGGTTAAATTTTGTGTTTAAGGGGTCAAAAATGGGTGAAAGTTGAAAAAGATCGTTAAACATTTTGTACATTTATTTTAGTTTAGTTTTAATTTTTAATCGGCTCATATGCATGTAACGTTGGTACAGTGGTAACGTCGCCGCCTTTAAATTCTACATTTTCGGTTCCGATTCTAGCTGATGACACCTTAACATTTTCTTTTTTTTTACTTTAGAAATGACGATTCTATAACAATATATACGAAATCTGGGCAAATGAAAGTATCATATTTAAGCGTATTTTACGATTGGGCAAAGTCTGCTCCCCCCCCCACTAGTCAACAATTATTCATTACTAGCATGAGTGCCCAACGTTGTGCGGATGTTTGGACGTGTGTGTTGAGCAAAAAAAAAGAAAAAAAGAACTGGTAGTAGGAAGGCAGGCTCGAACCCGTACCGTGAAGAAGGAAAAGAATGGGGAAAAAACGTGACGTCTTTGCTGTTACGACCACCGCTGAACCGGAAGTGACGTAAGTTAAAATTAAGGCTAGACAATCGAAAAAGGAGGATGACTTTCGAAAATATCGGGTAAAAGCGATTCCTCCCTGTAGAAAATGGCCAGTTGATGGTAAAGAAATTAATGTTTTTGCTCAATTTTTCGGTATTTGTCATCTGAAAGGTCGAGCTTCAAAACGATACTGATCTTGTGAAAATCCGCCGACTTTGTCGAAAGTTTTAGGCACACATGCAAACAGACATACATACATACATACGTACATGCATACATACATTTATATATTGGTAGCTCAAATTTTAGACCCAAACCGATTAAAAAGATTTCCCTATCTCTGAATACTCTTTATGTAAAATTTCGAATGTTTATACCATAAATTGTCTGAGTAATTTGGTAGAGACCGCAGCGATCAATTTTTTTTTAACTTTGGCCCCTATTATGACCCCCTTAACATTTAGTGTTTTGGCTCAAATCAAGTTAGATCCATGTCCAAGGAACCTATATCTAAAATTCCAAGTGTTTTGACCCAAAATTGGCCATTGGCCGAGGAGTTTGGTAGAGTTTTCAAAGGTCAAATCGTTGAATTTTTACCCCTAAACAGCTAAATTTCTTGCCGAACACCGTTTATAAAGATTTTTCTAAATCTCAGTACCCTGTATATCAAATTTCGAGTCTGTAGTCTTAAAATTGACAGAGATATTTTGTAGGGAAATGTACACAGACAGACACACAGACAGACAGACACTTTCACTTTTATAGATATATAGATATACTATCAAGAATTGTAAATGTCAACTGGATTAAAGGAATAAGTTGTAAGATGGTCAGCATACTGAAATTTGGAATATTGACATTTGTCATTCATTCATTATATATATATATGTGTGTATGTGTGTGTGTGGGTGCGTCTTTGTGTGTGTGTGGGGGGCGTCTTTGTATGTGGGTGCGTCTTTGTGTATGTGTGTGTGTGTGTGTGTGTGTCGCGTTATATTACACGTATATACGCATATGCGTGGCTACTACGCAGCGAGGCATGGTGGAGTATGTAAGTACCTCCACTGGACCATCTGTAAAAATAAACATCCAATGTAGCAGCAAGTCCTGGGAACATCAACCTGAAAGAACAGTTGAAAATGACTTATATACCATACATTACGACCTTGTAATCCCTACAGCCACCTACCTTGAAAATACCGCTGTGAAACCTGACATAGTTATATGGAATAAGTCAGAGAGAGTTGCGACCTTGTTTGATGTGAATTTCCCTAATGATGGTTTGAACAGAGCTGAAAGGGAGAAACAGACCAAATATCAAGGTCTCGTGTATGATATGAAAAGAAACTGGAATCTTAGGCAGATATCAATCATACCAGTTCTTATAGGTACCACAAGGGCTAATGAAGAAGAACCTGAAGTCCTACCTAACTAATATTCCTGGTGAACCAAGTGCAAAAGAGATCCAGAAAATTGCACTTAAGGGCACAACGAGGATACTAAAAAGAGCTCTGGGTTATTTTCAATAAAAAAGCAGGGCAATGTTGGCAGCACTTTAGCTACCCCATACTCAACATTACAATTTTCAAAGGAAGAAAATTAATAAAAAAGTTATGTAACATATGTATATATATGTATGCATTTTTATATATACGTATATGTATATATGTGTCTATATTTGTGTGTATATACATATTCACAGTTGTCATTTATATGCGAAGAAAACGATATATATGTATACAATATGACTATAATGTCAACCATATATTGTGTGCATGTGTTTGCGTGTGTATATGTGCGTGCATGGCCATCAAGTGACGATATAGAAATGAATACGCCTTAAATGTTACGAATATGTCGTCGTTTCTTGCGTTCGTTTTCTTATTTCAATCCACTCAGACGTTCCGGAAATCAAATGCCATGGAGTAAGAAATGCAACACAAGGCGGAAATCAGGCTGGCATCCAAAGAGGCGGCAAGTAGCAAATGTGTTTTGTCATCCGATCTGTCGTTCCTAACTTCCATGGGAGTCTGACTGGACTTTCTCCGTAATACAAGAGGGCATGCAGTCGGGCGCAGACATGACGAGTGCGACCATCGCTGGAATTGTGAATCATCGTAATATTGAAGAAGAGGAAAAAGTAGGAAAACGAAGAAGAAGAAGAAGAAGAAGAAGAAGAAGAAGAAGAAGAAGAAGAAGAAGAAGAAGAAGAGAAAGACGAAGAAGAGGAAAAGGGGGAATAGATAAAAAGATGAGTAAAAGAAGAATAAGAAAAGGAAGAGGCCGATGAAGAAGAAGAGTAGGAGAAGGAAGGAAGAGGGAGAAGAGGTAGAAGAAAAAGATGAAGAAGAAGATGTAGATGTAGAAGATGCCGAAGATTATATGCAAAGGTTGAAAGTGATAGAAATTTAGAGGTAGAAGATGAAGGAAAACACGGATCTACAGCTATAGGTAGAAGATGAAGAAGCGGTAAGTAAAAAAAGATGATGATGATGATGATGATGATATGTTTCCCTTTGAGACCTCTTCAGGAGGAAAGCATTCTTAAATAACAAGATGGCATGGGTCTTACAATTTTCTACATAAACTAATGCTGTGTCCGAACTTTACTTTTACTAAAATCAATCCCAAAAATGGTCTCATAATCCATAAATATTAGTCAATATTAAACGTGATAAACAAAAAATGCTATTTAAGACTGCCACACGATATATATTTAAAAACGAAGTGAGTTTCTATCTACAATGCCTCCCCACGGGACAGAGTTAGACACCAGGGTCGTTTTTTAATGTGGAGAAAAGGAACAAAAATAAAAATTGTCTCAGTCGTGAAGGATTTCTCCTCCACTGACAGAGAAGAAGAAATTGAAGTGTAGATCTGAAGAACAGATACTACACTTTGAGATATTAAATTTTTTATTCACAGGAAAAAAATACAATTGGGAAAATGAACAAAAACTTAGGCACAAGGCCAACTCAAAAAGAAGGGGGCATGGTGAGGTTGGTTGATCCATCTCGTCTCTGTTGTAAATTTTAAATGATTTTTCTCTCGACCAGCCTCTTTTATCATGGTTACCCCTTTAAATTTGTATTTATGTGTGTGTGGGGGGGGTGCCTACTTAAGCCCAATTTTAAAACATTTATACTACACTTTGATCTTGACCCGAAGGCCAAGATTGCAACTAAAAACGAAGTGAGTTGAAAAATAATAAAATAGAAAAATAACTAATGGTATTCAATTATGTTCCTAAATTCTGCGTTATGTAGGTTAGTTGGTTGTTTTTGCTTTACGGCATATCAACCCTTTTCAGGTTATTTAATGCCGAATCCAGTGATTTTGAAGAACAATTTTTTAATAGAGTATATTTGTTTTGTTTTATTGAGTCGGTTTCTATTTTATCCATAGTTGGGAGCCTAACAGGTCCTACCAGTCCGGGTCAGAGTGAACCTGGGAGCAATGGCAATTAAAGGGTGGCTCCATATTCCCCAAAGCCCGCAAGCTGGGGCCTCACCATCGGATATAGTTTAAGGTCATATCCAGGACCGTGTTATGTAGAATCTTAATGTATATATAAAAATGACTTTGTCTGTGTTTGTCTGCGTATTGAAATCTGTTCCATATGGACTCTGAAAAATACTGATTTTTGGAATTTTATAACAAATTTACTTTATATGTTTGTGAGTGGTTTTAGATAGGTTCTGTATTGGAATGCCTCAGATAAGTATCGGAAATCAATAATAAAACATTAAAAAATTTAATCCGATTTTGACGAAAGTTAACACCTGTATACAGCCTAAAATCATTTAAAACAAAATACAAATATCAATAGTATGTTCATACAAAATCAATAGTAGGTTCTTTGATAAGATGTAGACACGTTCGAAATTAATGTTTCTGTTTAAAGCACAATTAAACCATGGTACTTTACTTTTGCATTCTAAACTTTAACTCAAGCTATTATATAAAAATATTTTCATAAAATTAACAGTGCGTTCTCTACAGTGCAATGCAGACTACAATGGACTAAGTTACTATGGGGAAGTATATGAAGGTTCCTCCTGGCGCACCGCAGTGGATCCCCGATTAGATTAAGTAATCAATCGATTTGATTGAAAAATGGGCGAGTACAACGATTTCGATGACAGTGTCCGAAGTATGAAATAAGCTTTGATAATTATTCTATTACAGAAAATGTAGGATCTTTGTTCAAGTTGATTTATAAAAATATTTCTATAATTATTTTGACTTGTGGCAAAAATGACATATTATTTCTTTCATTTACTGCGATTATAATAATCGCAGTAATGAAAAGAAAGCGATCCAGATTTGAACAGAGGTGAGTTTTTAAGTGAAAAAAGCAAACCATGTTTTTCTTCTTTTTCTCTTTTTTTTTTCTTTTTTCTTCTTTTTCTTTCTTCTTCTTTCTTCGTCTTCGTTCTTTACCTCAGCGAAAGCGAAAAACTGCGAATATTGGATGCGATTTAAAAACGTCTGTGTACGAGATTATATATGATACTAAATGCTTCCCAAACACTTTCTAATGACACTTTCACTCGTTAATACAGTAATAATGGAGTAATATGGCATGCAGTTATGTGTTTCACTAATTAATGTAAACACACTTGAATTTTGCATTGCAATAAACGGAATCTCCAGATCTTAGAGAAAACATACGCTAGCTCCAAATTTTAATCGCTATATTTCAAATAAAATCTCCAGATCTAACAGGGAAAACCGCTAAATACGCAGCATTGTTTACCTAGC
Organism: Euprymna scolopes; assembly: GCF_053919585.1. NCBI lineage: Eukaryota > Metazoa > Mollusca > Cephalopoda > Sepiida > Sepiolidae > Euprymna > Euprymna scolopes. The sequence goes on along the minus strand of NC_136495.1, from coordinate 74,737,913 downwards.
ATTCGTTTTTTTATGACGTTATGACGCTAGTCCGGTATACCGGCATACGATGCGATGAGGCTGAGCCTAACCACAGCCACCGAGAGTAAGAAGGCCTGTTAACTGAAAAATGTATGCAGGCAATGTAGGTAAGATTTTTCCAACTGCCAGTACTATATGAGAGCCATTTGAAAGAGAGCAATAAAACATTTTTAAAAAGAAAAAGGAACACAGTTCGATTACTACTTAAACTGAACTTTATTCAACATAAAATATGAACATTATCTATGTAAAATTAAGTAATTTTAAAGCAATATACAATTTAATACTGATAAAACTGAATTATGAATTTACGGAACAAACAATTAAAGAAACATTAAACAAATAGTTTTTGGGCCTTCGGAACAAGATCAGTGTAGTATCTGTTTTGATGCTACACTTTACCTTTTCTGTCTTCGGTCGGTGGAGGAGAAATCTTTCATGACTGAGATTATTTTTGTTCCTATCCAGAGTGCTCCTTATTGGAAAGTTTGATTTTCTCCACAGGATTATATGTTGAAATATTTAAATAACTATTACTTTAAATACAGAAATTATATTTAAAGTTTTGCTTTTCTGTTCTTCTATGTCCATTTTGCCCCATGTTTTTCATCAAAATGTGTAGCGTATTAGTTGTCTCACAAGCCATCATCAGTGATTGCTCACTGGCAGTAATCTGTGGTGTTCCCTGGAGACCAAGTGACAAGTCTCCTCAGATTTCCAGTGTTTTCCACCTTTTGACCACTTGTGCAGATGATTGCATGTTATCGCAACAGCCATTGTCACTGATTTCTCGTTGGCATCGGCCATTGGTGTTTCCTGTGGTTTGGGTGACAAAATGCCTCCCCAAGGTACCAGATTTGAACTCCACACTTCCAGTGGAGATTTGGTCAGTACTCTCTCACCTCGGTCTTTCCATCCTCCCTGACCCTTCACAACTAGTTGGTGTGGTGTGGCGCCAGTCGATGTCATCTACACCACTTTATTATTATTATTATTATTATTATTATTATTATTATTATTATTATTATTATTATTATTATTATTATTATTATTATTATTATTATCATAAGGGTGCTTGTGCAGTGTACGCACGTGTATTTTAAATATTATTTTCAAGTTAAATTAAATTTTAGGTGTGTATTACTGTACACATAGATTCGAAAAAGTTGTCAAAACCCAATATATCACAAATAAATGTTATCAAAGGCAAGATAAGTTACTCTTCTACCTATCTGGGAAGTTTTTTAGTGGTTTTACTCACTTTAAAACGTGTAATCGCTTCGAAAATCATACAATGTTTATCAATATATTTTAAAAAGAAAAATGTCGGCATGTTTGTAACTTATCTTGCCTTTGATAACATTTATTTGTTATGTATTTGTTTTTGACAACTTTTTCGAATCTATGTGTACAGTAAAACAAACTCGTTATGTAAATTATTTACAGTTAAAATGTTATAAAAAAACAAAAATTTTAAGTTTTAAATATATTTCAAAGAAATGAATTACGCCCCGTGCTAAAATATTGATAATTCACCAATCATAAAAAAAACACTGCCGTGAAAAATGCTTACTTTAAAATATTTGAAAATACTCAGTGAAAAGTTTTATTTATTATTAAAAGAAAGAACTGAAAAATATATAAAAATTGGGGTTTGTATTACTGTACACATAGATCCGAAAAAGTTGTCAAAAACAAATATATAACAAATAAATGTTATCAAAGGCAAGATAAGTTACTTTTCTACCTAACTGGATATGCTTTCAGTGTTTTTATTTAATGTAACATGTTTATTCAGCTCGAAAAATATACTGTGTTTACCGATGTATTGAAAAATTCAAAATGGCGCCCGACTCTCACTTTAACAGGGTACGTTTGAGAAAAGGTGCTATAAATATATAATTAGAACAAAATACTGTTAGAAACTCGCTCACTATATATTACCGTGACATATGTTGACATATATTCAGTAGTTTTTAATAGTATTTTGTCTAGTTTATTATTTATAACACCTTTTCCCGAACTTACCGTGTTAAAGAGAGAGTAGGGCGCTATTTTGAATTTTCCAATACATCGGTAAACAATGTATGTTTTTCGAGCTGAATAAACATGTTACATTGAATAAAAACACGAAAAATATATCCAGTTTGGTAGAAAAGTAACTTATCTTGCCTTTGATAACATTTATTTGTTATATATTTGTTTTTTGACAACTTTTTCAAACCTATGTGTATACAAACCTAAAAATTGTTTGTTTTGTAGTAAAAAAAAAATAAATAAATAAAATGAAATATTCGACTTTCTCCTATAAAAATAAAAGTTCAGACACGAATTCACTTACGATATTTTGATTAAAATTATCCCAAATGTGCAATTATAATAATTATTTTCCGAATGGAGAATTGTTCTTTTTCTTTAGAACATGCAATCGGTAACACATATTGGTAGCCATATTTTTTTATGCCTGTTAGCATGACCACGTGGTTGAATACCGGAATCTTTCTATACCTACAACTTAATTAGGAAGTGACGTTACGCTGTCATATGCATCGGCCTTCTTTCTCGGTAGCCACGGCCTAATCCGTGAATATACGGGGTGGCGAATGGAGAATTGCGAACATGGGAGAGTATACTGTAGAATGAATTGAACAATTCATTGAAGTAATTGTGTAGTTTCAGATTCACACAGACAGATACCAAATCTCCATTCACCCGAAGAAAGCCAAAGGATGAGTCGGCCAAAACGTGGCGAAACAACAACCACAACTGTGAAAAAAAGAATAACAGTCCGTAAAAAAATAAAAGAATACAGAAAAAATTAATATTCTCAACTTTTTTTAGTAACTCAGTGCTTGAGAGGTAAAGAATCTATGTATCTCATATAGAGATCAAGTGTTAGCCCCGAGAATGGTGATCCCTTGATTTCTGAGAGTTTTGATTGAAGTAATATGAAACGCATGAGTATGTCGTCATCACATCCATTTATTTTGCAGAGAACGGATGACCTATATATGGATAAATATCGAGATAAACAACGCAGACCATAACATGAGGCACCGACAAAATATGCAACGATAAAAACTAGAGAAACGAACCGTAAAGCTTCATAAAAGGATGCAATTAAAACTAAGATTAAGATGGGCGAGATATAACAAAGAAAAACAAAAGAAAGGCTCGAGTTTCAAAAAAGAGTCATGATTATTCATAAGCCGTTTTGCTATGAATATTACATAAAACCAGTAATTATTTCTTATACTGCATTTACATTCTCCAGGTCAGGGACTTTCTTTTTGTTTTTTAGATCTGGTTTTGAATTATGTCGACACGAATGTCTGGCTGTTAAGAAACGCTAACTTTTGTTTTAGGTCATTCAACAAACGTATTGATGTGCTGAATGGCCTCAGACAAAATTTATCGTTTCTGAACAGCAGCCATTCGTGTCAGCATAATTCAAAACTAGATTTAAAAAAGAAAAAAAAAGTCCCTTACCTGTAGAATGTAAATGCAACATTAGAAATAATTACTGGGTTTATGTAATACTAGCAGTTCAGCCCGGCTTTGCTCGGGCCCTTTGTACTGTTTATAAATTTATGTGCATATGTATGTATTAAAAGGTGAGCATATGTACTGCAATGCCTTTCTACAGAATAGGCTTCCATAACAAGAATAAAGAAAAGTTGGTAGAGACCGCAGAGGTTAAATTGTTTTTTTTTTTAAATTTGACCCAAATTTTGCCCCTTTACATTTATTGTTTGGACTCGAATAAAATTTAAAAGTTTGACCCATGTCCAAGTAACCTACATCTAAATTGTCAAGTGTTCAGATCCAAAATTGGCTGAAGAGTTTGCTAGAGTCTGCAAAGGTCAATTCTGTCAACTTTAACCTCTTGGAAGACAAATTTCGCCCAGAAACTGATTAAAATGCTTGATGTAAAATTTCAAATGTTTAGACCCAAAATTGGCTTGATATTTTGCTAGAGACTGCAAAGGTCTAATCTTTTGAACTTTGACCCTTTCGAAGCCAACTTTTCAGCATAAAAACCATTTAAAAGCTTGCCCTATGTCTGAATACACTTTATGTAAAATTTCAAATGTTTAGACCCGAAATTGGCTGAGTAATTTGGTAGAGACCGCAGAGGTCATTTTTTTTAAACTTTGACCCCAATTATTACCCCTTAGCATTTATTGTTTTGGGCTCAAATTATATTATAAAGTTTGATCACTGTTCAAGTAACCTATATCTAAAATTTTAAGTATTTAAACCCAAAATTGGCGGAGGAGTTTGGTAGAATTCTCAAAGGTCAAATCGTTGAACTTTGACCTCTTAACTGCCAAATTTCTGACCGAAAACTCAGAAATGAAGGGATCACCATCCTCGGGACTAACACTTGATCTCTATATGAGATACATAGATATCTGAACATTTCCAGTTCTTCTTTACCTCTCAAACACTGAGTGACTAAAAAAGTTGAGAATATTAATTTTTTTTGTATTCTTTTTTTTTTTTTGCAGACTGTTATCTTCTTTTTCATAGATGTTGTTGTTTCGCCACGTTTCGGCCGACTCATCCTCTGGCTTTCTCCAGGTGATTAACCAGGACGGGATATGAATACTGAGACTTGCAATTGTATCCCCAGTAATTACTGCTGTCTGTAGTTTTTTGTTGTTTCGCCAGGTTTTGACCAACTAATCTTCTGGCCTGATTTAGGTAGGATTGAAACCGCTATTTTCATCCTACACAACCAGGCCAACGGATGAATTGGCTGAAACGTAGTATATGTTTGTTTTGTTTTGTTTTTTTGTGGTCTATTGGTATTAGTGAATTCCAGAACAAGAATTCATCTAGTCTGATGGAGTATCCAGCTTAATGTCGTTACAATAGGTAACATCACCTGAAGAAAGTGTACTATTCATCTTAAGAGCCATTGTAGGTTAGTCATATTGATTTGGTTGGTTGGTTGTTTTTGTTTTACGGCATGTCAACCCTTTCCGGGTTATTTAATGCCGAATCCAAAGATTTTGAAAAAAATTTTTAATAGAATATATTTGTTGTTTTCACGTTGGTTTCTATTTAACCCATAGTTGGGACCCTAACAGGTACTACCACTCCGGGTCAGAGTGGACCTGAGAGCAATGGTAATTAAAGGGTCATTCCACACTCCCCAAAGCCCACAAGCTGGGGCCTCACCACTGGATATAGTTTAAGGTCATATCCAGGACCCCCATTGAGGGACTTTTACCCTCTGCAGGGGGACAGTCGGCGTATTCTAATGCCCCACAGACAGGGCCTAGTCATATTGAGGAAATTTTATTTGGGCTGCGAATACTATGTGATTTCGAATACTATGTGATTTCGAATACTATGTTATTTCGAATATTTATTCAGGGATTACTTCTAGAGAAAAGTATCCTCACGCCAAGTTTTCTTGACGCACTTGAGGACAGGCGTTCAAGTTTACTCTACTCAAATGTGTGTGTGTGTGTGTGTGTGTGTGTGTGTGTGTGTGTGTGTGTGTGTGTGTGTGTGTGTGTGTGTTAAAAAGTTACAACATTAACAACTATATGGAAAACAATTTCTCCCCACTCTCTATATGTACCTAAATCTAAACGCAGATTCCATGAACAAAGCTTCTTTCCTAGAACTTCCAGTCTCATGAAACTCTGTTCCGCTGACCTGCTTTCCAGCTGACTACAATATGGTCGTCTTCGAATCCAATGTAAACAAGTTCTTGTTGAGCCGTTCCCTTAAATAATTAAATCATACCAAATTCCCACTACTGACAATTATTACGCTACTCTCCCGGTGACTACTATACACCCGTTAACACTTATCCTCGAGTGGCCTTCGGGCGTTGATAAGTAGTGATCCCCTTGTAAAAAAAAACATTTAGTTCCAAGTTATTCGCTGAAAAAACTCCTATGTCACTTAATCTCTTTCGATACAAAACCCATGTAAACCCACTACCAGGTGCATACAAAAATTGCTCACACGTGTGTGTGCAATTTCAAAGAAAACGTCTCAGCCGTTTCAGAGTCCATAGGGAACGAACTAACACACACGTACAGACAAAGTGCCTTATACGAGAGTAATTCTAAAAGTAAAGCCTCCTATTTTTATTCTGTCCAAATGGGTCATAGGGGGTTGCAAATTGCGTTTTTATGTTGACTGAAATTATGCATTCATGGCCTGAAAGTCTGGCAAAAGTACATTGAGAATAGTGTTGACTATGCAGAAAAATAAATTCCAGAGCATGAAACGTCACTAGTTTTAGTCGCATCACATCCGTTATCTCTTCAACTTCTTGCGTTAAAAATAGGAAGCTTTACTTTTGTAACGACTCTCGTACTAATCTATATTAATCACTTAACGAACGGATACCATAATACTTATCTCGATGCCCCTTATAATAGTAAAAATCCAGATAAGAATTCAGCTAGATCGGCCCAGTAGACAGATAGCAAGAAATATAATATAGTAATATAAAAAAGTAAGAATTTCTTTCGAAATGGTATCCCTTAATTACATTATAGGTTTCGCATGTGCATAAAAATCAAGTTAAACTGCACAAAAAATTTGCAAAATGGTTGCTGCTTGTTTGGAAAGCAAACAGGTAGTCTCTACAAAAGTCGGGCATCAAATATAAAAATTACCCAAAGAAAAAAAAAAAAAACAGCCAGGAATACGAATAAGTTTAATAGAACATAATTTAATGAGAAGATGCTGCCCAAATATAACTATATACATTAACACACGCGCGCATCTATACATATCACTTCAGCGCGTCTATTAAAATTCCGAACATCTGTTGTAGTGAGCTATTATTTTCCTTTTCAGTGTCAGCTGTAGATAAGGTAGTTTGTAGACGTTACTAAAAGCTTTTACTTATTTTATCGCAACAACATAAAAATATAACGAATAATCTAGTTGAATTATTTACAAGAAATAAATCTATCTATCTTCTATCTATCTATCTTCTATACTCCTATAAATTCGTTTTTCTTTTGTGTGCATTGATATTTATATTAAAACCCCTCTTTTCTATTTATTTAAAAAGAAAATACAATTTTCTTATATATGGGTTGTGAAATTGCATTCACTAGCAAAAGATCTAGCTAATTTTCATATTGTTTTAAACATCCATTTTAATTAATTCCTACTTAGTTTTTTTCGCTTTTCTTATGAGATGATCATCTTTAGTTAACTATTACGTGTAATTATATTCATGCAGATATTCTAGTCGCATAATATTTGTTTCAATATATATATATATATATATATATATATATATATATATATATGTATATACGTATATATTTTTGTTTAATCTATCTATCTATCAATCTATATATATATATATACACACACACACATATATATATATATATATATAAGTGAACGTGTATGTGTGTATCTGTGTGTCTGTGTGTCTGTGTACATTTCCCTACGCAATAACGTTGTCAATTTTAAGTCTACAGACTCAAAATTTGATATAAAGGGTACTGAGATTTGGGAAAATCTGTGTAATTCGTTTTCGACCAGAAATTGTGCTATTAAGGGGTTAAAGTTCAACGAGTTGACCTTTGAGAGCTCTACCAAACTCATCCCACAATTTTGGGTCTAAAGACTTGAAATTTAAGTTATAGGTTTCTTGGACATGGATCTAACTTAATAACTTGATTTGAGCCCCAAACAATAAATGTTAATGGGTCATAATAGGGGTCAATTTAAAAAAAAAAAACATGACAGCTGCGGTTTTTATCAAATTACTCAGACACTTTCTGGTCTAAACATTTGAAATTTTACGGAAAGGGTATTCAGAGGTAGGGCAAGCTTTTTAATTGGTTTGGGTCGAAAAATGTTAGTTACCAATATATAAACGTATGTACGTATGTTTGCATGTGTGCCTAAAACTTTCGACAGAGGCGACGAATTTTTACAAGATGAGTATCGTTTTGAAGCTCGACCTTTCAGACGACAAATATCGAAAAATTGGCTAAAAACATTAACATTTTCACCTTCAACTGGGCTCTTTTCTACACGGGGGGGGTCATATTTTCGCTGATATTTTTGAAAGTGATCCTCTCCTTTCTATTGTCTTGCTTTTATTAAAACCTACATCACTTCCGGTTTGGCGGTGGTCGTAACAACAAAAACGTCAGGTTTTTCCCCCGTTCTTTTCGTCCTTCACGGTACGGGTTCGAGCCTGCCTTTCTACTACCAATTTTTTTTTTTTTGCTCAACACACACATCCAAACATCCGGGTAATGGCGGGCTGAAATGCTAGTGTGTATATATATATATATATATATATATATATATATATATATATATATATATATATAACAAATTCCAGGGCTACATGGAGGGAAACGCCCTAAAACTGTTGCCAGGGAGACTGGAGGAGATACAGCTGAGATCGGTTACCCTGGTAACCCTTGAAGTAAACGGAAGTGGTCTCACCGGGGTCCCCAAAGAGAAGATGTTTGAGGTACTGGACGAATTGAAGGTCTCCGCCCAGTACATAGTCCGGCGCAGTTATGCTATGCGGGATCTCCTTTTGCCAAAAAAGGAGGAAGTGGAAAGAATAGCAAAAGGGGACCTCACATGGAAGAACTTAGGGATGAAACCGGAGTACCAATCGAAACGGAGAACTACGGTCACAGTGATGGGCGTGCCGTGTTTCATAGATGGGGACCAGCTGGGAACTAGGATGTCCCAGTGATGGGCTCTCGAAATATACGAACTGGCGACTACAAGATCTCTATGAGAGTGGGTAGGAAGGGATTCAATGATCCCTTCCCAGCTGACATGCGAGGGCTGGTAAATGCTGGTGATAGTCGAGGGGAGAAGTCCGCACTGCTGGCATTGCCACAAACCGGGGCATGTAGCCAAATTCTGCCCCCAGAAGAAAGCGCCCGAGAAGGAAGAAAATATAAGGAAGCCAGCGGAGGAAATAGAGGGGAAAAAAGAGACTGGAAAACGCGAAGCCGTCACCTGAAGCCAGGTTGCCTCCATAAAGGCAAAAAGACAGGAAGGGCCGGCTCCACAGGCAAAACCGAGAGGAGCGGCAGTGACGTCCAAGCGGAAACTCCGCATGAGCTCCTCCGAGTCTGAAGGAGAGGAGGAGAGGGGAGGACCTAACAGGCAGGAAAAAGGGAACGGAAATAATACCAAGACAAAGAAAGTGAGCCTCCAACCCAAATCACCCACAAGGAAGCTCAGCCCACCCCTCCCCTATTCAACACCCCCGAGATAAAGGAGCAAGGTGAAGCTCTCGTTACAGAAGCTCTAGCGATAGAAGCAGAGATCCCAGAAAAGAAGCAAGACAAGGAAGAGGCGGACCCCAGAGAGGAAAAAAGAAAGTGTCCTTTCTGGCCGGGGGAGCGTCTCTGTGAAGTGACGGAAAAAGATACGACTGGCGACCTCAATGGAAGACAAAATAAGTTCCTGAGAAGCCTCGTCCCCGGAACTTCAGTGATGCTCCACAGCTCATTACATTCGTGAGACCAAATAGGGGAGAGAGAGAGCAAAGGCCTTGTGGAGGATGTTGAAGGCTGGTAAAAACTGCCTTCAGGGGATTGCATATAATTGACGGGGAGTACCCATCGCTTAAGCAAATTGCCCAAAAATGTGAAGGGAGGGTCCCCATTTACGTTCACCCATCCTTTTATAGGGCATTAAAAGTGACGTTTCCCTTGGACATCGGGGATCTGGCACGAGACGGACGGCTTACGTCCGCCCTGCTCACGGGCAGTCTCGGTCAGACCTTCGGCGGACTTACTTCCAAAGATTTCAGACCCATCTGTGACGAATACTACTACTTAGGGAATAATAGCCACGGGCTTGAACCTTAATGCGAGGGCCATGAGATCCCGAAGCAAGGCTGATCGCGTGCTGAGGGATCTCGTGGCCCTTTAGGTAGACATAGATGCATTGCAGGAGACCCACTTTATTGGGGCCGGGGATTGCTGTGTGCTGGTAAACGACTTTGACGTTTACTCAGCACATGGCAATCTCCGTACCTGTGGGGTTTCTGTTCTAGTGAGTCGCACCCTGTCTGCGACGGTTACCGTTGTCTATGCGGACGCTCATGGGAGGTTGGTCGTGGTCGATGTTGCCGTTAAAAGCGGCGAGTTCTAGATCATGGCAGTTTATGCACCTAACGTCTTCAGCGAGAAGGTTTCCTTTTTTTCGGCGGGTGGAGGTGTTTTTCTGTTTAGGTCCGGAGCGGGTGGTGTTAATGGGGGACTGGAATGCCATTGTGGACCTCAAAATAGATAAGGTCGGTGGGATAGAGGTTCGGAGAGGTGTGAAAGCAGCCTGTCTGACCTGATGGCCTCATGCGATTTTGTCGACGGATTCCATCTGGATCACCCGGGGATGGGAGATGTGGACGTGGCAAAATCATATGGCCTCCCGTCCGAGTACCTACTTGGATAGGATGTTAGAAGAGGTGACATACATTTCTTATCTTGTCTCATGTTCCACTGGCTAGATCATTCGACCCACAAACTAGTAATGGCCCGTTTGAAGTTAGGTAATAGACCTAGGTTGGCTGGCTACTGGAAGTTGAATGCCTCATTGTTGGAGTTGGAAGACTTCCGGCAACAGCTGACAACACTATTTCAGCGGGAGTTAGTCAGGGCAGTTACCGGGCGTAGCTTGGGATTAGACTTAAGGCTACCATTAGGTACTTTTGCGTCCAATATAGCCAACGTCTGGCGTAAACTAGGGCTCGGACCAAAAGGCACATAGAGGATAGGCTGACCCGGGCGGTGGCAGGCAGGGATCCCCTAGAGCTAGTTCTTGTTAAGGGGGACCTGGATCGCTTGGTTAGCAAGCGATATGCGGGTCAAGTAGTTAGATCTAGGTTAAAATGAGTCTCCAACAAAGCCGTAAATGTTGGCTGTTGAGCATGGGGCCGCCTTAAGACGCGGTTCAGATGGGTACATTCGGGAGGTGAAAAACCTGGAAGGGCACACTCTCATATCGGCACGAGAGATTTGCAACGGGTTTCGACAATATTTGGAGGAGCGCGTAAACCAACTACCCAGACTCTGCGGCCAGGAGTTTGTCAGGTATTTAGCTGGCTCGCCCCGCCTTACTGTGGCTAGCTGCAAGGGGATGGTTACGGAGCGTGAGATCATTACTGCGTTGAAGCAGGTTGGCTATAAAAAATCTCCAGGACTCGATGATCTGCCCTACAAACTGTTCTTGAGGTTGTCGCCCATATTTGTGCCCCTTCTGAAGGGCGTGTTTAATCACTGGTTTGCGCAGGGCTCGATCCCTGGGCAGGTTACGAAAGGAGTGGTCACGCTTCTGAAGAAGGGAGAACGGCATGGTGGGGGGGGAATCTAGATGACTATAGGCCCATCACTCTGCTAAACATTTGAAGATTTTGTCCTGTGTTCTTGCAAACCAACTGCAGGTTGTTATCGGTGACTTGGTTAAGCCGGATCAGAACTTCGCTGTGAAGGGTCGATCGATTCAAAACAACTTGCACTTGGTGCGCATGATCATAGAGGGTTTAGAAGCCGATACGGAAGCCGCGCTGATCAATTTAGATCAGTCCAAGGCGTTCGATAGGGTCGACTATGGTTTCTTGGAATCTGTTATAGAGACCGCCGGCTTTGGTCCGGACTTCCGCGAGTGAGTCTCTGTTCTGTATCGTGATCCCGCGGTAGTGGTGCAAGTAAATGGTAGGTTGTCGTAGCCCTTTGGGGTCTCTCAGTCGGTGTGCAAGGGTTGTCTGCTGTCGCCTCTGTTATATGTCCTGGCGTTGGAGCCCTTCCTTTGCAAATTAATAGACGAGGCGACGTTAACAGTCCTGCGTGGCATAGCTCTACCTGGTGGCAAATTTGCCAGGGTGTCCGCGTATACTGATGATGTCGCCGTTTTCGTTGCACGGCGAAGCGATATTAGAGTGGTGATGGAGGCGATCGCTGAGTATGAAGTTGTCACAGGGGCCGTAGTCAATCGCAGCAAGTCTGTTAGCCTGCGGTTGGGTGCCTGGTCCGGGGTAAACTCGCTTCCAGGTGCGTTCGGCTGGACGGATGCTCCGGTTAAATCCTCGGAGTGTGGTTCGGGCCTGGACTCCAGCTGGTCAAGAATTGGTCGGAGGTACAGACGAAGCTCGAGTCGTCGGTAGGGACTTGGATTCGGAGGAAATTGTTCTTGAAGGTTCGTGTGGAGACATGTGCTACTTATGTGTTTCTGCTGATTCTTTACCGCCTGTCTGTTCTTCCCCTGCCTGCGGACCGCTGTAAGGCTTTAGAGCATCTCCTGTTTAAACTTCTGTAGAAGGGAGGAAAGTCGTATGTCCGTAGACAGGTCTGTATGCAGAAATTTAGCGAGGCTAGTCCTGGACGCGCTGCCACTCTTTGGTAGACTAGCCAGGGACTGCAGGGATAGAGAATATTATTATCCCCCCTGCCCACGCTGCAATGATGAAGAGGAGGAGGAGACGAGAGAACGTGTTCTTTCATTGCAGCGGAGTTCGGAGTCTTTGGGATTATGTCGGAGAGGTAACGGCTCGCATCGATCCCGAGCGGTCGGTGCCACTTGATTTAGCGTATGTAGTCGACAATGTGGACCCGCCGTTTGGTGGGGAGAAACGGTCGGTGTTTTTAGCGATCCTAGCCGTAGCTAGGTTGGGGACGTGGGTTTCACGTCTGGTCATTGTCTATGAGGGACAATCTGTTTCGGATCACGATTTGGTTATTTATTTTAAGCATCAACTTAAAATAAAGATCAGATGTGATTGGGAAAAATTGCACCGCATAGACTTTGATAGGAGATGGGTGCACAACACTAGTTTGTGCATACGACGAGGCGCTACGTTCGAGTTCGTTTTCCCGCCCTAGTATTCATTGGTTGGATGGTGCTGGAGTCCCTATTTTTTCGGAACCCTACCCCTCGGGTAGAGAATAGTTAGGCAGATTAACCACCCAGAGTGGAAAACAAATTCTTTATTAGGGCCTAGACTAGGGTAAGAATGAGTGTTGTTCCTGTTCCCGACTCTTTATTTTTCATCGGCACTAGGAGAGCTTCCAAAGATGCACAGTCCACCTGTTTATTTTGTCCCCTGTCGTATTACGTATTATATCTTAGAAGACGCCGTCCATCCCCGATGACCCTAACCCTATGTTATTTTCGCGGAAGTACTGTCCCTTAGGCCTCCACTCCCCATTAGGGAACGACCTGTTTGCTTTCACGCCTCCTTTGAGGAGACTGGAAGACAGTGGGCGTTCCATTTGATGATTAGCAAGTAGGTAGGGAGGGACCCCTTACTAACCCGCCCCCATGGGCATTTTGTTTAATTGTTTTATTTTTCTTTCTTTTTGGGTGTTTGCTAATTTTTGCCCCTCCTCCCCTTCATCTCACCACCATATAATTTTTTTTTTATTTAACCCCTTTGTTTTGTAAATATTAATTTTGTTTTGTTTTTTGTAAATATGCTTGTTTTTTTCAACAGAATGTATGTCGCCTGCCATCCCGTAAGCTGAGGAGTTATACTGATTTTAAATAGGTCCATGGTAAGAATGAAGGCGTTTTAGTATGATAGTGATTCCAGTGTAGGAATAAACTAATAAAGTACTTTTTTCACGCAAGTCTAGCTAGCTTAGCACGGACCCCCGCACACTCCACTTCCGCCTACTGGCCCTGGTGCCTAAGCTGCGTCAGACCCCAAATGAGGCCTTGGTAGTAGATAATGCCAAGGCCGGAGCCGGCGGGCTAAATAAACATACCATGTTTAACCGCATGCTACGAACACTTTCCTCTTATACCACTTTTGTGTCTTCTGTATTATTTATGATAAATACATTATATTTTATACACTTTATACTGCTTGTGGTTTCTTTCATTTGTGACCCTAGCACGGGTGTACAACAACTGGCTGACGAGGACGCTTCAAGAACTTCCTGGATCAATCTACAATAATTGAATGGCGAACATTCGGGCAACGAATTCACTCTAAAAATAAAACAGCCATTGGAAGGCAGCATTTGACGACCAAAAGGATTCAAGAAAAAAGAACACCCGCGGGTATTCGAAATAATTTTTTTCCACACTCGGGGGAAATTCGAAACTTCAAAATATTTATTTTTCAAAAGTTCGGTGAAGAACGTGAAAAACTACTTGTCTACGTTGGGAAAAATCCAACATTCGAGCGTAAAAATCCACAAATATGGGATAAAGAGCACTTCAAAAACAAAAGACAACAATTCTTGCCGAAAAAAGGATTTTGCAAAGTCAAAAAGTCTTATCTTGGTATTAAAAAAGCTACTAAAACGTAAACTACGAGCTTAAACAGAACTCATGAGACGAATTGCATGGAGAATTATTATTACTGAATTAACGAGACCAAGTTTTCAGTAAGTACAAAAAAAACTATGTCGTGCTAAAAAGCATGTCTTGCTTATACGTCTTATGGTTAAAAGGCATTAGCTTTGGAAAAAAGAAAAAAAACTCCTGCAAAAGTAAATGATATATTTTATTTTATTGGCTAAAACGAGTATTTGCACAAATTAAAAAAGATGTCGGATTTTAATCCGATTAAAACAAACTTTTCATTGGTCAATGGGACTGCACGTCAGAGAATAAAAAAAAACGATTTTCCTAAGTACGACAAATAAAGTATTAACGAGAAAAGGACATTCTTTTTCGCACAGAAATCGAAAAGAGTAGCCAACATTAAATAGATTCTATAAACTTTCTTTCACAGATAAGTAACTTTCTTTTTAAAGAAAAAAAGAGGAAAAAATGTGTAGGATCAACAAAGAATTGAACCCAGTATCTACGCGTTATGAAAATTGTAAACTGACAAACGAAATCTACTGCTTTCTGTATGAATGCAAACGCCGAATTATTTTCTCAGAAATATTGCCACACGAGGAAATAAATATATGAAAGAGATATTCGTTAAATAACCAGGTACAAATTTTGTAAAGTTTTTTTTTTCTATACAGTTGGTACCATAGGAAAAGTAAATCAACGAATTGGATAGTTTTGTTTAGTAATTCCATACCGCCAAAAAAATCAAAATGGACGAGTTTGAAAAACAAATTTGGAAATGGTGAAATTCCAACAAAATCAATTAGAACTTGGAGAAAGGTTCAGAGAGGGGCAATTGGCAATACAGAAACAAAACGATGAGAAACAATTAAATTTAATAAAATATCTCGAAGAAAAACGAGGAAAAGAAAAGAAAGAAATGAACGAACAAATATTGGAAAAGCAGTTAGATTTAATGAAATTCTTCGAGAAAAAACAGGAAAGAGATAGGAACGAAATGAATGAACAAATATTGGAATTGAAAAAATTACATTTAAAGCAACAAAACCAGTCAGATAAAAAAAGTGGATTTGATAACGCAAGTTTTAGTGAATAATGGCAGTGGAGAAGAAACCAGCACGGCTTTTTCCCAAAATGCGATCTGGTCAGCTATTGATACATTTCACTATGATCCTGAGGAAGACCTAACGTTTGAGGCATATTTCAGAAGAGTTGAAGACCTTTTTAAAATTGATTGTAGTGCATGGACGGATCAAAAGAAGGTTCGTTTATTGCTACGGAAGTTAGGTACATCCGAACATAACAAATTCGTGGACTATATTTTCCCAAGAAAAAAAACAACGAATTGTCGTTTGACGAGGCAGTCAAACTGTTAACGGAGTTATAATATCCAAAAAGAAGCCTTTTTCATAAAATATGGAAATGTATGAACTTTACACGACAAGAGAGTCAGGACTATACGACTTTTGCGTCTATAGTTAATAAGCACTGTGACGATTTCAAATTTTCATTAACGGCGGACAATTTCAAATGCTTAATATTCACACAAGGTTTGATAGCCACAAAAGACTTCGATATAAGACGTCGTGCTCTAAATAAATTGGAATTAGAACCTGATTTAACGTTTCAGAAACTGGCTGAAGATTTCAGCGGTTCGTGGCAATGAAGCAAGATTCCCGAAACATAGAGGAAGTAGGTATCGCTAACATTAAAAAAATACGCCCGCCAGCAATTATAAACTAAGAGACAAAAAGAGCCCCTCACAAAATTATCAGGAAAGATAAAATCCTAGGACCCCTATATAGCAAATGTGGAGGACCTCATGGGTACAATGCATGTCAGTACCAAAGGAAAATAACATGTGACCTATGCAAGCGAGCAGAGCACAAAGTCTCATATTGCAGACCAAAAGTAGCAAATAGGAGCTACGTAAAAACTTCAAAATTGGACCCTTCACCAACAGAGAACATAAGGAAGAATGTTATGGTGAGAATCAGAAATAAAGAAGTAAAACTGTTCAATTCAGGGTCGGATTTATCAATTATAAATTTCCACACGTGGAAGAGAATAGGAAAGCCCATGATGACAAAGACGAATAAAGTCGCAAGATGCGTAACTGAGGAAAAAATAAATTTTGATGGTGAGCTAGGTATTAATGTGTCACTAAAAAGAAGGACAAAAAAAATAAGGAACGCAACGAACTTATTCGGGACCGATTGGATTCATGAATTTGAATTATGGGACTCGCCAATGAGTGATTTTTGTCACAAAGTCGAAAACCTAACGACCGAAGCCGACAAACTCAAAAAGGATCTAAAAAATCTTTCCAAGGTGTTCTCTCTTAAAAGCTTGGATGCTGCACAGAAATAAAGGCGAGATTCGAATTGCTGGACGAAGCCACGGAGCGTACCGTTCGCTCCAAGGGAAATAATTGAAAAAGAATCGGAAAGACTAGTTAACACTGGGATTTGAACCCCTATTAACTATAGTGAGTGGGCAGCCCCTACCGTATATGTGAAAAAATCTAAAGAGATTATCTATAAAAGTGAACGTGTCTGTGTGTATCTGTGTGTGTGTCTGTGTGTCTGTGTACATTTCCCTACGCAATAACGTTGTCAATTTTAAGTCTACAGACTCGAAATTTGATATACAAGGTACTGAGTTTTGAGAAAATCTGTGTAATTCGTTTTCGGCCAGAAATTTGGCTATTAAGAGGTTAAAGTTCAACGATTTGACCTTTGAGAACTCTACCAAACTACTCCGACAATTTTGGGTCTAAAGACTTGAAATTTTAGTTATAGGTCCCTTGACATGGATCAAACTTAATAACTTGATTTCAGCCCAAAACACTAAATGTGAAGGGGTAATAATAAGGGTAAAACATTTGACTTCTGCGTTTTCTACCAAATTACTCAGACACTTTCTGGTCTAAACATTTGAAATTTTACATAAAGGGTATTCAGAGATAGGGCAAGCTTTTAAATCGGTTTGGGTCGAAAATTGTCAGTTACCAATATATAATTGTATGTATGCATATTTGCATGTGTGCCTAAAACTTTCGACAGAGGCGACGGATTTTAACTAGATGAGTATCGTTTTGAAGCTCGACCTTTCAGACGACAAATATCGAAAAATTGGCTAAAAACATTAACATCTTCACATTCAACTGGGCACTTTTCTACACGGGGGGGTCGTTTTTTCGCCGATATTTTTGAAAGCCATCCTCTCCTTTCAATTGTCTAGCCTTAATTAAAACCTACGTCACTTCCGGTTTGGCAGTGGTCGTAACGACAAGACGTCAGGTTTTTCCCCCGTTCTTTTCGTCCTTCGCGGTACAGGTTCGGGCCTGCCTTTCTACTACCACTTTTTTAATATAAAGCCAATATTCAAAAATCCACGGAGCGTACCGTTCGCTTCGAGGGGGAAAATTGAAAAAGAATTGGAAAGACTAGTTAACACTGGGATTTGAACCCCCTATTAACTATAGTGAGTGGCCAGCCCCTACCGTATATGTGAAAAAATCTCAAGAGATTAGGGTATGCGCGGACTTTTCGACCGGATTGAAAGCAGCGCTCAAGGACCATAACTACCCACTACCAAACCCAGACGAAATATTCGCTAAGTTAAATGGCGGAAAATATTTTTCCGAAATAGACTTAAGCGAGGCGTACCTACAAATACCAGTAGAGGAAGATAGCTCGAAACTTTTGTGTATTTCAACGCACAAAGGAGTTTATAAATTCAATAGATTAGCATTTGGTATAAAAGTAATACCTGCAATTTTCCAACAGGTAATTGATACTTTGCTAAGCGTTTGGGTTTTGCAATAGGCTATCTGGACGATATTCTTACGCGTAGTCAAAATGTTGAACAAAATAGAGATCATGTATTTCAAGTGTTTGACAGAATAAAAGAATACGACTTCACGTTTGAGAAAGCAAAATGCGATTTTTTTGTAACGAATTAAATATCTGGGTCATATCATAGATAAGGACGAGAGGAAACCTGATCCAGACAAATCCACAGCTATAAATGATATACCAGAACCTCATAATGTAACTACATTGCAGAGTTTTTTAAGGCTCGCGAACTATTATCAAACGTTCATTAAGAACATGCATGAATTACGTGCGCCATTGAATTTACTATTAAAAAAGGACAAAAAATGAGACTGGACGCTCGACTACCAGGCAGCGTTTAATAAATTAAAAGATGTATTAATGTCAGATTTATCCCTTACTCATTTCAATCCGAAACAAGGTTATTGTCGCAACTGACGCAAGTTCTTATGGGATCGGACCGTGTATTCTACACAAGATGCCTGATTGGTCCACTAAGCCGATCGCCCATGCGTTAAGAACTTTACTTCCTGCCGAGAAGAATTACTCCCAAATCGAAAAGGAAGCACTGGGGGTCATATTCGCTGTTACAAAATTTCGCCGATTTTTACACAGTCGTAAATTTAAATTAGAAACTGACCATAATGCGCTTATAACCATCTTTGGCTCTAAAAAAGGTCTGTCAACTAACACAGCCAACAGACTGCAAAGATGGGGGACCATTCTACTGAATTACGATTTCAGTATGGAATTTCTTACATCTGCCAAGTTAAGTCACGCAGATGGATTGTCGCGATTAATCCTAAAATCAAGGGAACCGCTGGAAGACACAGTAATAGCATCACTACAAAGTGAAAAGGACTATACACAAATACTATGTAATACGATCAAGGAAGTTCCAGTGATTTTGGAAGATATAATAAGGGAAGTTGAAGAAGATAGTTTAATCAAAGAAATGAAACAAAAAATTAAATCGGATGAATCGGCGGTGGAAACTTATTCTATGTGCAATGAGGTACTGCTGTACCTAGAAAGAGTAGTAATCCCAGCTACACTACAAAAACAACTCTAAAGGATGCCCATACGAGGCACCCTGAGGCTACGCGAATGAAGAGCCTCGCGAGGCCCTACGTTTACTGGAAGAGTATGGACACTGATATAGAAGGCACGGTAAAGTCATGTAAGTGATGCGCATTGGCTGCAAGAGCGCCCAAATACAATTTAGCCCGTGACCTAAAGCTGACCACCCATGGCAAAGAATGCACGTAGATTGTTTAATAGTGGTAGACTGTTTTTCAAAATGGCCTGAGGTATTTCGAGGTAAAAGTCCAACAACGAATTTTACAATCAGTGCTCTTCGCGAATTGTTCGCTAGGTTTGGTGTGGTTGATTGTCTAGTGTCAGACAATGGCACGCAATTCACTCCAGCAGATTTTAAAAACTTCGGCGAGGATTTCCAGATTAACCACATAACGACGCCAACCTATCATCACCGATCGAACAGTCAGGCAGAGAGGTTTGTAGACACGTTGAAAAGAGCCCTGAAGAAGGCTAAAGGAGCGCCCTCAGAAAAGGCGTTACAACAGTTTTTACAAGTTTACCGAATCACGCCAAATGAAATAACTCCATTGAAGATGTCGCAGGCAGAGTTAATGTTTACAAGGAAAATTGGGTCGGCCTTCAAGAAACTTTTACCAAAACAGGTGAAACCGCCAAATACTATAGTTCCTAAAAAGAGGTATTTACCTGCTGAAAAGGTATTTTTCCAGGCACACAAAAACAATAGCACGATGTGGGAACTAGGAAAGGTCCAAAAAAGGATCGGGCGGATGGTCTGCATTATCGAAGGTCCAAGATTTACGCACAAGAAACATTTAAACCAAATTCGGAAACGTATAACTGATGACGAAAGACAACCACCTGCTGAACAAGAAGAAGTAATGGACCAGATATATGACACGTTCGACTTGTAACACCACAAGCAGATGGACAACGCCGGTCCTCCAGGAAAAGGAAAATGACCAACCCGATAGAGATCAACCCCCAGAAAAAGAGCTATACGATCATCCCAGGGGAATGAAAAGCTCGGGAGGGGTGTTGTGGGGTACAAATCACCACTATTTCAAAACTAAGTGGAATCAGCCAGTCCTATGGATTACACTGGTTTCAGAAACTAGATGGGGACATTCATACCCTGTTTAACCGCATGCTACGAACACGTTCCTCTCATACCACTTTAGTGGCTCCTGTATTCTTTATGATAAATACGTATTATATTTTATACACTTTACACTACTTGTGGTTTCTTTCATTTATGACCCCTAACACGGGTCTACAACAATAATATATAACAATCCTTATATAAGACGCTCAATATATATATATATATATACATATATATATATATATATATATATATATATACATACCTGAGCTATCAAGACATATTTGCTGCAAGGTTAAAAATTAAAACATGAACCAAGAGCTATTACGTTACGCATGCATATACGTTACGTCGTCGTTCAACCTTCACCTGGCAAATTCCATTGTTTTTAATTTTCACACTTTTGCACTGATTTTCCCAGGCTAAAACCCAAATATAAAGTTTCACACGGATTCGAATACCATATATATTAAGTTTCATGCCTGTAGACCAAATACCATATATATTAAGTTTCATGCCTGTAGACCAAATACCATATATATTAAGTTTCATGCCTGTAGACTAAATACCATATATATTAAGTTTCATGTCTGTAGACCAAAAACTGGTAGAGGAGTTTGGTAGGCAATATATAGTATAGCTCCGTGGACTGTCTGCTGTTGCTTTAGTCTTGCCTTTGAAGATTAAGCGATCCAATTTTTAAAATAAGGGATGACTGGTGAATGTATGTATGTATATATAGATACATCATTCTGTTAAAATGGAACACCAAACTTTTAAGCATATATATATATATGTGTGTGTGTGTGTGTGTGTGTGTATGTGTGCCCAGCTTATATATATATATATATATATATATATATATATATATATATATATATATATATATATATATATATATATATATATATTGGTATATTTAGGCAGCATTTTTTCATTCAAGCAAATATTATTAAATACAACGGAGACATTTTGTCTTATAATTCTTTTTTTTAATTTTTCAATTTTTCGTATTGTCTTTTTTGTTTCAAAATCAAAAATATTAATAAAGGATCCATACATGTTACTGTTACTCATCAATAATCATTTCCCCAATTACATTGTTGATGAACAAATAAAAAAAAATGCTACAATCTTCCGATAACCAGAATAATAACGTTAGCCAACACCGCAATGCAAACCCCATTAATATATTTTACCAAAATCAAATGACGCCTAATTTCAGAATCGAAGAAAATGCAATAAAAAATATTATACGAAGATACTTGACGCCTGTCGACAGTAATTTTAAAATTAAATTTATTATCTATTATAGGAAATTTTGAACACAAAACCTTGTGGTTAAAAACAACTCTTCACCGGCGATAAAAACGTTGGAGCAAACCAATGTAGTGTATAAATTTAAATGCTCTATTGGAGAATGTAACTCCAAAAATAATACATACATTGGGCATACAACAACAACGTTGTCCCGGCGAATAACTATGCACCTTAACGACACAAGCGCGATTTACAAACATTTAAAAAAAGAACATAGCTGTCCCCCCTCCAATGTTAGAAAGGTCCTCGTTGACAACACAAAAATTATACAACGGGAAAATAATGTAAAAAAATTAAAGATTCTTGAAGCGTCGTACATTAGAACTCTTCAACCTAATATAAATGACATTGCATTTCAAAAAAACAGTAACGTTCTGAAATGTCTTGCGTAGTCTGTGTTGGACGGACTTCGTACATGGTGTCTACGAACTTGCTGGTTTTAACACTCGAATTTTTAATCGACTTCTATTCTTAATCGACTTTTATTTTAACTCATCACGGACTATATATATTTAAGTTTTCATTTTTAATCCTCATTTTTACAATCCTGTATTTTTAACACCTGATGATGATTTGTGGACGAATCGAAAGCGCTCGTAACAGTAACATGTATGGATCCTTTATTAATATTTTTGATTTTGAAACAAAAAAGACAATACGAAAAATTGAAAAATTAAAAAAAAGAATTATAAGACAAAATGTCTCCGTTGTATTTAATAATATTTGCTTGAATATATATATATATATATATATATATATATATATATATATATATATATATATATATATATATATATGATTACTTCATTTACTTACATAAATTAATATACGAAGATATAATTTTATGCGTAAATTTTTCAGTATTTACTTTAACATAGGTAGAGCTAGGTAGTAAGTTTTTAACGCGGAATATTCTGTGTAGCTTAATTGCCATATATATTTCCATAACTTACTATAATGTATATAATGAAAAAACTTTAACGATTCGAGTTGAATAGATAAAAGTAGTCCCGATGCACCACAAATTAATAGCTATACTTTCTATAAACCGACACTTTTCTAATTAATAACGACACTCACCAAAAAGCGTCGAAGAAGAGACTAGCATAAATAACCTAACTAAATTGAGGAAGGAGCCATTCTCTCGTTACTTATCAACGCTATCTCAAGCGCTACCGTTTAATGCTGAACTAAACGAGCAGAAACATAATATGCCACCAACAGGATAAAGGTGAGTGCACTGTGTATACTTAATAATTAAACACGCGAAAACGATTAACTAAAATAATCTGAGTCTAGCACGCTTGTAATTGAATGTTGATATATATACCTACAAGAAGTATTATCGTAAAGCAGCATTACATAAGGATACAATATATATCCTAGTATTGAATAAAAGATAAACAACCCCAATAAAATAATAACAACCATCGAAATTAACGTTATACATATATATATAAAAAACCTTTGCCATGAGAATTACTGCAGACAACGCCGTAAAGAGGAAAATATTACTCTCAGTATAGCTTCTTTATTTAAATTATATATAAAAAAGCCTATGTATCTGTTCAGCTAAATGTTAATTTAGCCATATGGATATATATCTTATAAATGAATAAATAAATTGAAAACGAAAAACAAATGAATGCCAATATAATAGACGAATAATGAAGTCGCGAACAGATAAGAAAAAAACAACCATAAATAAGTAAGATAGGGAAGTAATGGCAATGAGGGTATAATATTACTGTAGATTAAAGTGAAAACTTGGGCCAATAAACAACCGCCAAGTTTTAAAAAATGCCAATAATCCCCGCTGCCACAGCTTAACCACAAGGGATCGTACTTACCCTCTCCTCCTTCACACCCAAAAGAAAATTTCCTTGGTTTAGCAATATTTATGTTTTTGTTTTTGTTTTGTTTTTATGTTTGTCCCAATTCGCAGTTATAGCTTTTTTGTTGTGAAAGAAAATTAGTTATCATTATCGCTTTGTGTACTTATGCAGAATAGTATGAAACATGCTTAAATAAAAATCGTTCTTTATTGAAAAATTGAACTGCATAGTTTTGGGTTCAATATTGATGAGGGGCCGTCTTAGTAGCTGGTAAAAATTACAAGTTTTCTGGGCAAAAACAAAAAACAAAAAAGCATTAATAAATATCAGTCTTGCTGGCTTGGCTAGGGTTATAAATTATGATGAAAGAAAGAGAATGGATGTACAAGCAATTAAGTCTTATATTCCTTATCTCTACCTCCACAAAAACTGTTTACATTGACTCGCTAAAAGAATCTCTCAAACTATCAGAAAGCCTTGTTGACCTTGATTAGTCCGGATTTGAAAGAACAAAGATTAACCTCACCCCTACCAATGTACATACCTATAAAGAATATTAAAAAAAATCCCTTGATCCATCTTATGAAAAGTAAATGTGAAACCGGTCAGCTGGCCTTCCTCCATTAATTATTTCCCCTCATTTTCCACTTTTAATCACGAGCGTAAAAACGAGTCTTCCTGTGATGATTGCAATAATGAAATTTTGCACTCCGCATAAAATTATGATATATATATTCTAAAAAAAGAGAAAATGCATGTTTCTTATATTCTTAGTACAGCAATCCACTCTAAAAAAAAAAATGAAAAAAATGGTACTCTTGCAGAATTGGATCCTGATCCTCAGGATTACCGTCAATCATTGCTTGGGCTCTACCAACAATCAGTGGATAAAACTAACGTTGAAACGCTAAATGTTTTTTTTTTTCTGTATACAAAAATATGAGTTAGTAATTAATATTTGAGTGATGGGGGGGTTTACTATACACAGATTCGAAAAAGTTGTCCAAAAACAAATGAAAGCAAAGGTAAGGTAAGTTACATTTCTACCTAACTGGATAATTGCTTAGTGTTTTTATGTAAGGTAAAATGTTTAATCGGCTGGAAAAACAGAAATGGTTGCAGACTGTTGAATACGTTAAGTTTGGGAAATTAAGTTGAAAACTAAAAACTATACAATACAGTGTCATATGTTACCATGGCATAGGCTGACATAATCGGTGGGTTTGTGACAGTATTTTGTATAGTTTTTTAGTTTTAACTTACTTTCTCAAACTTAAAATAATCAACAGTGTCCGCCACCATTTATATCTTTCAAATACACCGATAAACACTGTTTTTCGAGCTGACTAAACATTACATTAAATGAAAAGGGTTTGTATTAACAGATACAAAGAAGTTGTCAAAAAATGAATATATAACAAATAAATGTTATCAAATGCAAGAAAAGTAAATGTTCTACCTAACTGGATAAGATTGCAGTGTTTTTATGTAATGTATAATGTTTAATCAGTTCAAAAACATGCAGTGTTTATCGGTATATTTGAAAAATACAAATGGCGGCAGACTGTATCGAACACGTTAAGTTTGGGGAAATTTTGGGAAAATGAGTTTAAACTAAAAACTATACAAAATACTGTGAGGAACTCACTCAATATATGTTACTGTGATGTAGGCTGACATATAGTCAGTGGTTTTAAATTTTGATCGATACAGGTAACGACTTTTAAGAGTCCCTTTTAGTGATTACCTGGTTTGAGGATATTATACAACTAAATGGCAAATCTGCCCCAAAAATCCGTTATTATTTTACTTTAAGACCCGTCTCATGTTCGTATATAACGAAATATTTTATTGTAGATTTCAGTGTACTAAAAACGAATCTGCAAACCATTTCCGTCAAAAAAAGAAAGTTTTCATGATATAAAGAAATTACTTTTTCGAAAAGTAGGTGATCACTTTTCAATTTAAATTTAACTTAGAATGAGCACCCACTTTCTGGCCACCTGAGAGAGGGGCATATTTCTGGGGTGGGGGCGGCCGACCCCCCGCCTCTCCAATCAATTTAAGCAGGTAATTTTAAAGGATTTCCCAAGGGTAGAAAGAAAGCCCCCACCCCAAATATCGTGACCACAAAGTGGGTGATCATTTTACGTTAAATTATTATGGAAAAGTGATCCTTCACTTTTTAAAACTAACATTTCTTCATATCTTGGAAACTACTCGTTTGTTTTAATTATAAAGGTTATTTTCGTTTTCAGCGACCCCGAAAACCTGTAGGAGTGGTAATTTTAAAGGAATTTTCGAGGATGGAGTAATTCCTCATATTTACCTTTTCTTCCCCCCCCCCAATAACATAAGAAATTAAGAATAAGACAAATTTATGGGGCTAATGCACTTACCGGTCCGTACTATTTTTTAAATCGTATTTCCAAGTTTAATTAAAGTTTTTTTTTTATTCAATTGTATTCTGAATAATGTTAATGCTTCTGTACTGTTCCTTGTCTGCTTAAGTTTAATTTTTGTTTATTAAATTGTTAGGTGAAAGTCCAGAATAGTTACAAAACACCCTCTTCTCCCCATGTTAAGAATGACTTTTTAAATAATAACGTTATTATTTCAGCACGGATCAATAAGTGCACGAAAAGCATTCATATTTTAGAATAGATGCAAAACTCCCTCCCCATGTTAAGAATAGCTTTCTAAATAACGGTATTATTTCAGCACGGTACCTTCTCTGCATAAGTACTATCTTTTGTTTATTAAACTGTTAGGTGAAAATATAAAATAGTTACAGAACACTCTCCCTTTCCCATGTTAAGAATGGCTTTCTTAATAGCGTTATTTCAGCACAGTATCTTCTCTGCATAAGTACCATGTTTTGTTTATTAAATTGTTAGGTGAAAGTACAATACTCGTGCAGAGAGTGATCCGTGTTGAAATAATAACGTTATTATTTAAAAAGCCATTCTTAACATGGGAAGGGGAGGGTATATTTTAACCTTACAATTGAATAAAAAGACATATAAAACTAATTAAACCTGGAAATACGATTTAAAAAATAGCGCGGACAAAAAAAAACCTGTACTTTACCAACGAATCTTATATCGAAAAACAAAAAAACAAAACTCAAAAAGCAAGCGACAAACTTTTTTTTGGCCTTATATAATAAAGAAAAGATGTGTAAATTAAAAAAATTGGAAGATAAACAAATGAAATATGTTTTTTTTTGTTTTTTTTTTACTTATTGAGTTAACAGAAAATGAAATCTTTCGTCAATTCGTGGCTGTGAAATGAATCGAACCGGAAGTTCAGTTTTATCAATAGAACAGATTCGCAGTAACGGTAAAAAAATATATTTATTTTATTTAATATTTTAATTTTAATAATTCGCGAGGTAAATTTATTTTAATAACATAAAAACATACCTCGACTCTAAAAATAGGTTGTCTGAAAATTTCAAATAAATTGGTAACGTAGAAATATGGTTTTATTCGTTTAGAACGAACCAACTTTACATTTATATATATATATATATATATATATATATATATATATATAGAGAGAGAGAGAGAGAGAGAGAGAGAGAGAGAGAGAGAGAGAGATATATAATGTAAAATATAGCCATTAGTCTTCGTGATTAAGAATTGGGTATGGCTGGAATCGTCTTATATGTTTTTATCTTGAATTCAACTTCATCGATAAAGAAAAATGCGAATGGATTTTAATCTCATTTCTCGATTCTGTTCAGTGATTTGCTCGTGCGCATAGACAGAGTAAAAAGCGCATCTTCTTTTTATAGAAGCAGACAGTCAGATGAACCAGTTTTAATCTAGACGGGGGCGACGTTCGGATTAAGAACAACCATTTGAATGGCATTGCTACATTTCGTTTAGAACACATTTGTCCGCCGTTCCCATCATCACCAACACTCACCAATCGGCTGATATACAAAGCGTTGCAACGTTTGTGTACTAAGCTTGTCGGTATTAATGGAAATTGGTTAAACTCTTTGGAAATGGATATATGGACTGATTTTAATATGGAAAAATAGGGCGCAACTGACAACGGCCCTCACTTACTGATTAGGATTGCAGTTAACTAGACCACACGTGATCACTTTTGTTGACCCTGACGGTTACTATTTATGTAACAAAGCCACTGACACGCAAATGACCAAGCGTATTATTTATTCAAAACGTGGTGAGACGACAACAACTATGGAAGGCAGTATTTGCTAAGAATGCAGTTAGGAGATTCGAAGTTCGTATCCCGTCACGGTTACCACCTGACGAAGGCCAGAGGAATAGTTGGCCGAAACGCTGTGAAACAACATCTTAGAAAGTTGAGAATAATAGTCCGCAATAAATAAATTAATAAATAATACTCATCTCAATAATGAATTCCAATTAAATAATATATATACCATTCGGTGCAGACACGACCATGGAAGATCAGATAATAAAAATCAGAAATAAACGTGGATTTATAAGACCAAAAAATCCAACCCTGATCGCCCTTCGGGGCCAATGGTGCAGTGGATAGAGACGTTGAATCTCTACGGTTTCAGGTGAGAATTGTCTGAAGATAGCGGTTTCAATCCTACCCAAAGCGTGCCAGTGGCTTACTTGGCCAAAACGTGGTGAGACGACAACAACTATGGATGGCAGTATTTGCTGAGAATGCAGTTAGGAGATTCGGTGTGCGTATCCCGTCGCGGTTATCACTTGGCGAATGAATAATTGGTCGAAACGCCGTGAAACAACATCTAAGAAAGATTTGGATAATAGTCCATAATAAATAAATTGATAAATAATAGTCATTTCAGTAATGAATTGCAATTAAATAAAACAGTTGACCTTGGCGGGAGTAGTCAAGCAAACATGTTTACATGCATAAAACTACATTCCTAGGTTAAATAACTTTATTTTTTACCTATTTATGTATATGGGTGTGGCTATGAGGTTAAGGAATGAGGCTGGAGAATTTTATATTTCGATTCTAGCTGATCGCATTCAAGTCATTTTTTTTTTTTTTACATTTGCTATCACTACTGTATTAGGTACAATATAATAATCGATAGAGAATAATAATAATAATAATAATAATAATAATGAATACGTAACTGCATGAATTAAAATATATTTAAGCGTATCTTACGACCGGGCAACGCCGGGCAGCCTAGGAGTGTATATGTAAGTGCCCTTGTCAGAGTGTGCGTGAGAAGTCTATCACAAACTCCTCTCTGGATATTTGGTTTACAGAGTTGAAATTTTATATAAAGCGCATTTGGACATGTAGCACATTTTCGATTTGGTCAAAATTAAAAGCAAAATAGCCCACGTTAACAGGAGTAGTTGGCTAAACATGTTTACATGCATAAAACTGCATTCATCGGTTAAACAACGTTATTTTTTAATAATTTATATGCGCACGGGTGTGGCTCAGGAGCTAAAGAATAAGGCAGGAGAGTTGTATATTTTGGTTTTAATTATAGCCCATGGCACACAAGTTATGTTTTTACTTTTTGAAATCGCTACTGTTTATTGGGTACAATATAATAATCAATAGAGCCTTGGCTCTATAATAATAAATATGAAATCCTCATAAATTAAAATATCATATTTAAACAAACTCATTTTACGACCTAACAACGCCGCGCGCCTGCTAGTAAATTGGAAATGAATGATTATATGTTTACTCTATTAACAACAGTACACTTGTTAGTTAAGACAGTAGAGAATCAGATTCACGATCGGTAGTACCTGATGTATGGAGTTCGAAACTGCAGTGTAGAACGATAAAATTGACGCCCTAGAAAATGCATGATTTCATTTCTGTTTGATGACAACCGGTTTTCTTTCTTTTTTTCTTTCTTTTTTTTTGTTGTTGTTGCAGACCATCTACTAGTTGACCAGTTGTTGTGTACAAATCCCTAAGATCGATAGGAGCCTTTTATCATGTCTGAAAGTTACACGCGAGATCGGAGATGTGCCGCTGTAAAAATTAGGTTCTCTACCGATCCAAAATTACAATAGGGCAATTACCAACATACTAAAAATGCAAATCCGGATGGTTCAAGGCTTGAGAGTAGATCTCAGCGAAGTTTGCGGCCACGATTATGGTCTTCGATGAGGTTCAAGTGCGAACCACATCATGCCATTTCACATCTTCAAAGTCAGCTTGAAAGTCAACACCAAAGTGTACCTGGATGTGCTGAAGAGTGTAGTGATCCTCTGGCGCAATAAGGTAGCCGCTGACACACCCTGTGTGTGGCAGTGGCAGCAGGAGTTGGCGGCAGTCCAAAAATCCAAAGAAAACTAGGCTTGGCTTCAGAAGGAATGCTACGGCTTTGTACCCTTCTCTTATTAGCTCATTGTCCCCCTACCCACGTTGGACTACTTCGTTTGGTCATACGTCGAGAACATCACCAACATGACTTCCCACAACAAAGCTAGCCGAGTATTTGCTGAGCTTCCACCGGCACTTGTGGAAAAAGCATGCTCCAAGTTCCGGACCCTATCGAGACTGTGATTGAAACTGAAGGCGGCTACATTGAATAGATGTCAACTCTACTACATAATCAAATTACTTGAATTGACTTTTTCAATAAAAGTTTTAAAATAAAGCTCTAGTGTTGTTTTCTTTAGGGCGACACTTTTATCGTTCCACCTTGTAGTGACTGATATGCTCCATGCATCTAGTTGACTTTGAAAACACAAAACGCGTGTCTGTGGATGAGCAAGATAACAGCTCTGTTTCTCAACGTAAGGCGTTTGTAGCAAGATAAGAAAGCAAGCTTTATCTATTGAGGTCTCCTCACAAACTTTTATTCAATGGTCGCTGTTATAGAAGCGAACATATTGAAATCTAACAAGGCCGCGGATTGTTGCCACATGAGCAGGTAGAAAAAAAGGAGCATTGTCTCGTCGCCTGGCGAGTTAATTAAGACTCCATAAAGGCACAATTTATCTGAAGTGCTCAAGAATTTCAAACTTTGAAGATAACGAACAAACCCGCCATAGTGTTTTGACGTGAATTTATTTTTGACCACTTGTAAATCCTAATAGTTGAGTTATATGAATAGTGAAAACGCATAAAAACGTCTTTCAGGCTTTTATCGCGTCTAATAACATCCAGTCATTATACGTGGAATTGGACAAGCTGATAGACCAATGCCTACACCGATACCATTTCTTTACACTGCACATAAAATACGACGATTAATAACTCGAATATTTTCATCGTTGTAATTTTAGCTTGACGACTCCCTCCGTTGTGTGCAGTTTCAATCGCAAAGGATACCAAGACAAAGAAAAGGAAATAACTCCAACTCGCTTTTTGATTCTGTACAATGACATTTATTTCCTATTCGTTACGGCCGTGACGTCACCTAGAATGTTCTCCATGTCTCCTAAGAGATCTCGAGCGTTATCTTGTCTCTCACAAGAATTTGTCTTTCTCTTTTTTTATAGTCCTTTGCACCCCACCCCACCCACCGGTTGAGTCACTTCTCATGCATTTATATACGCGCTAAATTAGCAAATATATTTCCAAAGCTGTAAGAAATAGGAAAAAATAGATAATTAAACTAATATCGAATACAGTACAATTTTTATTGATCCATCAATTTCAAACAAGGAATCATAATACAAAAACGGAATTATTATAATTATATAACAAAAATGATAATAAATTTTAATTATCATAATTCCTTGGTTTAACTTTGATATTTTGAATGCATATTAATATAAAATGATTATAATATGTAAAAGGGATAATAGAGTATATATTTAATGTAGAATAGCTTCCCTTGCGCTGTATAGAAAACATAACGAAAAATTAAGAAATCTCTCATATGAACGAAAATAAAAGGTGGATTAATTCTAACTAAATTGTATCAGTTAAGAGATGTGTGTTTAAACGTAAAAATATACCCAATAAAAATATTTAATCAGTGTTATTATTACGTTGAGGCCGAACATATTTTTTAGATTATACGAAATAAGTTGAAATAAGAAAATTGTAAACAAATTCTATGTATTAAAAATTAGTTTTGTATAAAAAACAAAATACACATTATTGTTAATTATATCTTAGACAATAAATACTAATTATTTATAAATAATAAATTTTAAAAATATTACATGAGATATTTTTAGTGTTGATTAAAACAATATGATCATGTCATAATAATACTTTTGTAAGGAGTGATTGGCTTTGCAATCAAAATCAAAGATGGCGTAAATATCATTTATATAATCATGCAGGGCGGAAAATATTCAAAAATTGACATGATTGTATGATTGTATCTACGCTACGAAACATGTGCTGTCAAGAGTTGGATATTTTAATATGCTGAAAGATAAACGTCTTGAAATTTGGAATATAGATTTTTTGGCATGTAATTTCTACAGATATATTATCTTTTTCTGTTAACAAAATTATCATAAGTTGTTATTGTTTCAGTCTTAAAAGACGTCGTCAGGCGACAATATACCTTTGTTATTACTCGAGGTCAGCCTTTTTAATGAATATGAAAACAGAGTTTAAAAATGGAATAGAAAAAATAGAAAGAATAGAAAAAAGAAAAAGAAGAGAAGAAATTGTCAGACATGAATGATGTTTTATAAGAAAGAAGGCAACATTTCGGCTCTGTTGCGTTGAACGTCATCCCCTTTTGTATATTCCAGCAGTAGTCTACCAACATGTCAGTGTTCCATTTTCCTTTAAAACGTTTCTCTATCACAAAAAAAATATTCTATGTTCATCACTCACATCGCTAACATTCTCATCAAAATTTTCGAAAGTGACAATTTTGCAAATCATGGTAATATGCATGTATGTATATATATATATATATATATATATATATATATATATATATATATATATATATATATATATATATTACCCTTTTTCATATATTTTATATGTATCGCCGTACTTTTTATCTGCTCTTGTACGGTGTTTTTTTAATATTTTTTCTGTCCTTCCCTTTTTCTCTTCTTTTCCTTCTTTTTTTAATGATCATCATAATTTTTTACCGATCCCCATTACCAATTTTGTTTCAGTTTCGATTCTAGCTGTTGGCATTCAAATCACAAATATATTTTTTTTTACTTTTTAACTCATGACTATATATAAGGTACACTATAATATATAATCGATAGAGAATTAACTCTATAATATTAACTACGGAATCTGCGTAATTTAAACGTATTTTATAACCGGTAAAGCCAGGTGTCCCTGCAAGTATATATATATATATATATATATATATATATATATATATATATATATATATATATATAGTATGATAAGGCGTTATCCTTGAATTGGGTTTCCACTGGATACATGTTTCAGTGGAACCCCAATTCAAGGATAACGCCTTATCATACAAAAACAGGAGTCAAAATTATTTAGTTTTATAAGATATTTGGATGTTGTTAACGTTCTGGAAGTATTCACAAAATATACAACCCACTTTCTTCCGGAACATCAGCCGCGCCCAAATATCTTATAAAACTTAATGTAATTTTGACTCCGTTTCAATATCGATTCTTTTTTTGGTCTGATGAAGTGTTATCCTTTAATTGGGATTTCACTGAAACATATATGCACATATGTAATCAATAATGTTTGTATAATAAACAAAATATATATGTATATATAAAGACACTGTTGAATTTCATGAGATCCATCGAAATAGGTAAATGACTAATTGTATTATGTTATGTGTATTCTGAAACTGTTGACTATTCGCGCCCAAGCTACATATTTGCTTGTCTGAATAATTGTATAATTATTTTGTTTGGATTGATCTTTGTGCAAATGTTGCGATGGTCGATGGTGGTGATCAGTCTGACAACTATTTACAGATTGGCATAAAGTGATGACAAACACGAGGATTAATTAACTAGTTTATTGAATCGAAAAATTACAGGTACGAAAGATTTATTATTTCTATTAGTTGAGGAGTGTCTAATTGGGTTAGTCATCAACCATTAGTAATTGCACGTGAATATCGATGTTGAAATGCAGCACGATCGATCGCGTGTAGTTGATGGACGGATATAGACGTCACTAGGTTTGGACAAGTCTAATCGCTCATGGTCAATTCAAGTTAAATGATTGCTGGCTAAGATAGAGAAGACGGTTGGCTTACGAAGGGCAAGTTATATCGCACATGATGTTTGCGTATGATTTGAGTTGCCCTAAACAGGGAAGGTTGAATCGCACCAAAATCTAATAGAAAGGTTGCTTTGAAAAGGGCGAACTGGAGCTATTGAGGACAGCACATATATTATACCTTGATTGCCAGGTCGAATTTTGTACGAATTGCTATTTAGTTACCTCCCCGCAGGGTCGTATTTAGATATAAGGCCTTTTTGCTTTGCTGGGTAAAATCTGACTCTCCCAAAAGGTGCATTTTGAATTTAGATAAAATAACACATTTACTGAGTATAAAAGGATCTCTCCTTTACTAATCGAGAACAGAAAAAAATAAGGCCCGAATGCCACTCGAAGATAAGGGTTAATGAATGCAAGGTGGATACCGAGACGATAATTTAGTGATTGTTGGTAGTGGATGTTGGGTAGAATATTATTATTTAAGGGGGCGAGATATTAAAAGCTTGTTTATATTGGTTTGAAGATGACCATGTTGTAGTCAGTTGGAAAGGATGACAGCGGAACCGAGTTACACAGTTCTAGAAAAGAAGACTTGTTCATGGAATCTATGTTTAAATTTAGGTACAGATGATCATAATTGCATTTGGCCAGGTATACGCATCAAAGCAGGATAGAGTGTTCTGAGCAGCTCCTGTTCAAATGTGGTAACAGTACTTCATTTTAGGGCGTATTTGGATTGTATACATACAGTCTTTGTCAGTTTTGTCTCCGGAAAGATCTGATCATTCATCATTGTCACAACAAAAATAAAAAAAGTATAAGAATTCACCCCCTCAAAAATAGCCCTGAACATTGTATTGATAGTTCATTGGTTACTAAAACAGTTTACGAACCTTCATATTGGAACTACCTCTACGATTTACATTTAAAAGGATGCACCCTCTATAGCATCCAACCTAAGACATGTTAATCCCAGATTCTGGAATGTGTAAGGGAGATAACTTTACTCTCCATATTACACTTTGCTCCTACTAAAACAATAAAGCACTGATCAAAAGCAGATTAGGTAATATTGACTGGCCAAAATGAGTTTAAGTTCATGTATTTAATAATATTTTAATCAAGTTTGACATACATGTCATTTTCGACAAAAGATTACACAGGTGTAATGAAAGTCAAGTCAATTCAGTAAAACAACAATAGCCGCATAACACGTTATTGGGTGTGGTTACACTGACTATGGATTCCCAAGGGGACGTTTCAGGCGGTCACAAACGGTTATATAATAACAACCGAAAAAGATATCGTTGTTTATTAACGATTTAGGCTCTGAGAATACCCCTGTATGCATCTCACTCCTAACCACCACCCATTCATAATCGTTACTTATAATAAAGATGTAATGTCTAATCTTCATTTTAGGTTTAGTTTATTTAGTTTCAGATGATAGGATCATACTGCAATTAAGTTGACATGATTCACCTCAACGAAACTGATTTCGCCGATGACATTGCTCTAATTAGCTTGTCTTTTGCAAATGCCCAGTCTCTTACAATCTCTTGAGAAATCCTCCAACTCTGTTGACTTGTACTTCAATGAGACAAAAACTGAATATATAAACAAATACCTTTCTTCCAACTCAGATCACGGGATCAAACATTGAATCAAACGCCACTAAAACAAGTGGATGATTATAAATACCTAGGATCATACATCGCATACTAATTCAATGATTTCAACCTCAGAAAGATGGTGGTATGGTTTGTTTCTTATGATTTGGACAAAATATGGATATCACACCTCATCAAAAACATCAAATTGAAAATGTTTAAATCGATAATAGAAATCATACTCCTTTATGATTCGGAAACATGGACACTTACAAAAAAGTTGGAAACACACAACTGACTGGTGCATATACCCGCATTCTCATGAGGACCCAAAATCTTTCATGGAATATCCATCAAACTAAACAAATCTATGGCGAACTTTCATTTGCATCATCTATTATGAAAGCAAGACGTATTCAGTTTGCAGGTTATTGTTATAGAGCAGTAAATAAAGGTATTCCTTCACCACTTATGTGGAACCCTACTTTCCACCCCAGAAATAGAATGCTCACACACACAAATGTCATTGCAAGGGATGATAATCTTAAAATCTGGAAGAAGTCATGCGGAACCGGGATATCTGGTGTGAGCGTGTGAAGTCCATCATCTCGACTACAGTTAAATGATGATGATGATGATGATGATGATGATGATGATGATGGCGGTGGTGGTGGTGGTGGTGGTGGTGGTGGTGGTGATGACGACGACGACGACGACGACGATGACGATGACGATGATGATGATGATGATGATGATGATGAAGAATTACGCGTCAAGGTATAAGAATGGATTTTGGGGTATTATAACGAGGTGAACCGAATGTGAATTCCAATCGCCGACGCCTTTCATCTCAAAGACGGTTATGTTGCATTTGTGCTATGTTTAAAAGAATCAAGACACACTAATATGTGAAAATATAACAATATATCTTTATTGCCGGTGACTGTTATGAATGGTTGGTTGTTAGGAAGCAGATGCACGCGCCGGAATTCGACGGGGTTGATCATTCTCGAGCCCAAATCATCAACTAATGACGATATCTATCTATCTATCTATCTATCTATCTATATAAAAGCCAGATACGTCCAAGGATGGAATACTGTTGCCACATATGGGCAGGAGCTGCTAGAAAAGACTTGTCCTGCCTTGATATGGTTCAAAATAGACTTCGTGGCCTGGTGGGAGATGTCCTTTTCTCTTCGCTGCAACCTCTATCTCACAGAAGATATGTTGCGAGTTTGTCTCTGCTTTATCGTTATTTTCATGGAAAGTGTTCGACTGAGCTTCGATCTATGGTCCCCCCTCGCCAAACTTTCACAAGAAACACTCGACTAGCTGAAAACACTATCAATAATTCCCCCACTCTTTATCTGTCCCTAAACCTAAACATAGATTCCATGATCAAAGCTTCTTTCTTAGAACTGCACGCCTGTGGAATTGTCTTCCGTTTTCCTGCTTTCCAGCTGTCTATAATATGGTTGTCTTCAAGTCCAACGTGAACAAGTTTCTGATGAGCCGTTCCACTTAAGTTAACAAATTTACCGAACTTCTATTACTATCGATTACTATATTGTCCTTTTGACTACTGTACACTCTTTAACCCTTATCCTTGAGTGGCCGATTGGCCTTGATAAGTGGTGACGCCTATGGAAAAAAAAAACGATATCCTTTTCTGTTGTTATTATTATTATTATTATATAACCATTTGTGTCAAGCTATAACCCCACTTGGGAAGCCATAATCACTATAGCTACACTAACAGCGTTTTATGCAGTCATTTTCGTTTGACTGAATTGGCTTGACTTTGATTGCACCTGTGTAAGCTTTTGTCAAAAACAACCTTTCATGCACCATATTTAAACTTATATTCCTTTGAACAATTTATCAATATTGATGCTTCTTCATAGCAGATGTCTGAGTCAGGTTAATAGTGTTTGTTCAAATGACTTTTTGGTACATTTAATAATTATTTTATGTCGTTTTTTTTTTGCATTTTTTCAAGTGCACGCTTTTCTCAAAATGATTTTTCTATGTAGTATATGTCAGCTTTATCATTTTTATTCAAATGATTTTTTTGTACATTTAATAATTATTTACTTATTTCTTACATTTGGCCAGATGCATACTTTTATCGAAATGATTTATCCGTACACACGACCGAAATATTTAAGAGTTAACTAAGACCACATCAAACACTCTCCACATTAAGAGGAAGAAATCGCACGTAATGACGAACGCGTTTGTTAAATTCTTCATCTTCGTTTTCTTAGTTTATTTTTGAGTAGGAATTCTCTGCGTAAATAGGTGTTCTAAAAAGAAAATGCTAATCTTTCTAAATCCTTCTTATCTCAAACGATTTAGACGATTAATGAAAGGTCGGTTTAAGCTTACAACTCGGAGAAAATTCTATGGCAGATTATCGCTCGGATAAAAAGCAAACAACGTGGAAGTAAGAATAACAAAAAAATCGCATATAAAACACAAGAAAAAACAAACAAACAAGAAATTACAAGAAATGAATATTAAAAAGAGAAATACATAAACTGTTTTATTCTGAAAACGGTATTTTCGTTTCGAACGTAGAATGAAGTGGTCGGAATGAGTAAGATTGAATAAAATCAATATGTTTTATTGTTACTATCTTTTGTTTCGTTTTTTTTTTAATACGCGATTGTTGAAGATCACGATTTATGTCTTTTTCCCCTGTTTTAACTCTGAGTTTGATAAAAATACATATTCATCACGTGATTATAGAATTAATCTAAAAAGAGAAAAAAAATCTTGAAAATCATTTTCGATTTACGATTCTAAAATGTTCGGACTTGATTGTTCTTCTAATTCGGTATGTTCTTCTCAGGAACAAGAGAAAATTTACTTTGCACTTTGAAGATTTTTTTATTATAAATTTCACGATCTGGCGAACAATTTTTGTTAATCGAGATTTTGTGAAATAAGAATATTTCACCTTTTGTTGAAATCGTAATTATAGTCAGCAAAAACTAAATGAATAAATAGATATTAATCATAAAATCTGTTTTTGTTTTACGCGCACATGTCATGTGTTGAAAAAAATAAAGCCACCTATTTTTTTAACTAGAAAGTTAAAGAACTATACAGACAGAACCATTAAACAAATGAACTTTATACCCCAAAATTTATTTTTCTATACAATCAGCATCATTCTCAATTCAATTTTGCCTAAAAATTCAATGACGCATCTCTGCTTAGACGGTAAAAATAGTTGCTAAGTCGATCAAAATTAAATTAAATTGGACCTTGGCATGCGTAAGTCGACTAAACGAACTCAGACGTATATGAAATTTTAAGGATCGGCATGCATTAAACATAAATTAATACATATTCCTTAAATTTTGAGGTTTTGTTTTTGCAATAAAAATATATCAAATTTGTAAGAAAGTTTATCTATTATCATAAGGTACGAATCTTTAATTTTTTCAATCATTTAATCCATTTTGATCAAAATTGAAATAAGGATTCTAGACATATAGTTTTGTAGCATTTTGTGTTGATTTTAATCTCAGTTCTGATTTGGTAATTTTCTTAGCAGATTTAAAGATGTAGAGTTATGCAAAGTTTCTGAAACAATTACACTGCATAGTCAGAAACATAAACAACTTTTTT
Source organism: Euprymna scolopes (assembly GCF_053919585.1). Taxonomy (NCBI): domain Eukaryota; kingdom Metazoa; phylum Mollusca; class Cephalopoda; order Sepiida; family Sepiolidae; genus Euprymna; species Euprymna scolopes. The sequence continues at coordinate 74,699,056 of NC_136495.1, read as the reverse complement.
GAAGATTTGAGATGCACGCCTGTGGAACTCTGTTCCATCTGCCTGCTTCCCATCGGACTACAACTTGGATGTTTTCAAGTCCAATGTTAACAAATTCCTAATGAACCGCCCCCCTAAGTAAACACTTCATCAAATCTCCAAACTAACGTAATGTACTTGCAATAAACCTTATCCCTGAGTGGCTTCCGGGCCTTGATAAGTGGTGATTACTGTGTAAAAAAAAAAAAAAAAGATCGGTTAATCGTATTATTTGGCGCAGTGGTTAAAATACTTGGAAAAATCAATTTATAAAACTGATTTTCCCCTGAAGGTTGAAGGTTCAATTCTCAGTGTGGACGACCGAAAAATTCAATTACGAATTACTTAGGACTTCTATCCAGTAATGGTTGATGGAACGAGAGCATGTTACCACTGTGAAGTAAATAAAGACTTCCGTTCGAAATTCCGTCTAAATTCTAGAGTTCAACAGGAACATTCTCGAGTTCAACAAGAAGTTTAGAGGTTACATTGACTGAAAGATTGCGAAAATGACACTCAAAATGAGACCAGTAGTTCGAAGAATTCAAACAATACATAAACAACTCGTGTGAATCTTTGTAAAAGCAGATAAAACGATATTTTTTTTTAATAAATATACAATACACAATAAAACATTACGAAAAACTACAAACTACACGCATACACACACACACACACACACACACACACACACACACACACACACACACATATATATATATATATATATATATATATATATATATATATATATATATATATATATATATAAACTTCTCTGTGTGGGGAGTGAGTTCGTTCTTTATGTACTCGAAAATGGCTGGGGCGATTTTTATGAAAGGTCACACAAGTACTCTCTATGCATCTGGCAGTCTTCTTAGATAGGTTTAGCATCGTAATGTCTTCGCTAAGTATCGATAATCGATAATCGAAAAATTCCGATGAAAGAAAAATGGGCGATTTGGACTAAAGCTAACACCTTACACAACCTAACATGAAAAGTGAATTTCAGAAGTTTTATTATCACACAAGTCGAAACGCCCAGCATATAAAAGCAGCAGTATGGTCTTTGATAAGACAGGGGCGCGTTCGAAATGAATGTTTCCGTTTAAAGCACAATAGAACCATATCTATATATCTATAAAATTGAAAGTGTCTGTCTGTCTGTGTACATTTCCCTACACAATAACTCTGTTAATTTTCTGTTTAAAGACTCAAATTTTGATATACAGAGTACTGAGATTTAGAAAAATCTTTGTAATTCGTTTTCGGCCAGAAATTTGGCTGTTAAGGGGTCAAAGTTCAACGATTTGACCTTTGAGAACTCTATCAAATTCCTCGGGTATTTTAGGTCTTAACACTTAAAATATTAGATATAGGGTCCTTGGACATGGATTTCACTTAATAACTTGATTTGAGCCAAAAACAATAAAAGTTAAGTGGTCATAATAGGGGCCAAATTAAAAAAATGACCTCTGCGGTCTCTACCAACTTACTCGGACAATTTCTGGTCTAAACATTTGAAATTTTACATAAAGGATATTCAGAGAAAGGGCAAGCTTTTTAATCGGTTTGGGTCGAAAATTTTAGCTACCAATATATAAATGTATGTATGTTTGCATGTCTGCCTAAAACTTTCGACAAAGGCGACGGAATTTCACAAGATCAGTATCGTTTTGAAGCTCCACGCTTTAGACGGCAAATACCGAAAAATTGGCTAAAAACATTAATTTCTTAACCTTCAACTGGGCACTTTTCTTCAGATATTTTTTCACCGATATTTTCAAAAGTCATCCCCTCTTTTCGCTTGTCTAGCCCTAATTTAAACCTAGGTCACTTCCGGTTTGGCGGTGGTCGTAACAGCAAAGATGTCACGTTTTTTGTTTTCGTTCGAATTAGTGTTTTTACAAAAAATTTTCCATATTTGTCGTCCAAAGGGCCGAGCTTCAAAATGATATGAATCTCGTGAAAATCCGTTGGCTCTGTCAAAAGTTTTATACCTACATACATACATTTAAACAGACAGCTGTGATTTTTATTATAGTATAAAAATATATATATATATGTATGTATGTGTGCGTATGTATGTATATATGTGTATTTTGATATATAATAATAGTATTAAAATAATATGTAATAACTAAATAAATAAAATATAAAATAAGAAAAATCAAAATTAAAAATAAATAATACACCCACCTTGCACCCACCTTTATAACCAATATAAAATTAAAAAAAAAAACATATATAAATAAATACAATAGAACTAAGTATAAATACACCAAGCAAAGAATGACAACAAAACAACCAATCCTGGTGACGATCGGATGTACCGATAGAAAGCTCTTGAGTAGTATATGACTGGACAACAATTACTGGGCGCTATAATATGCAATCTGCCAGGCGAAATAAAAAAGACCGCTCGGCAAATCGAAAAGTTATCCAACAAAATCGGAAAAAAGAAGAACTCAGTGGAGTTCAATAAGACACGCTGAATATATATATATATATATATATATATATATATATATATATATATATATAACTACTTCATTTACTCACATAAAATTAATATACGAAAGTATAGATTTATGCGTAAACTTTAAGTATTTACTTCAAAAGTGCTCAATATGTAGGTAGAGCTAGTTAGTATAGATTTCAAAACCCGATACTATGACCACAAAAGTACATTCAAAATAAAAAACACCGTATAAAAACAACACTAGCGAATAAATACTGGGAACTCAAAGAAAGCGGACATTCGCCGGTAGTCGAATAGAAAATAATAAGACAAGCTACCACATGTAGGCATTTAGACGACCCATGTAAATTATGCCTCCATGAAAAATTTGCTATCCTGTACTGTAAAGAACCCCAAAATCTATTAAACTGTAGAAGAGAAATAGCAAATAACTGTGTTCACAAAATAAAATTTACTCTAGGATAGCGATACAAAATAGTTTTAAGACTAACAAATACAAAAGAAAATAAACAAATAAATAAATTAAATAAACATTAATATACATAAACGATCACACATATATGTATGTATATATATATATATATATATATATATATATATATATATATATATGTATATATGTGCATATATGTATGTACACATATGTATATTTACATATAAACTAAAGAAAATAAATTAAAAAAATGTCTGCCTTAAACCACTAACCTAGTTTTAAAACAGATCCTTTGTTCGATAAAATGCATGCCCATTAGCTGATAGGAAGGGGCGCGGTGGATACTAGAAAGCTGATTGGCTAACTAAATCCTTAATAGAAGAGGACCATATAAAAACGATAAACAACCACAGAATTCGCGCATAAGCCTGAGGAATCCTAGAGTGGATGAAACGCCGAATATTCAGTGTAGCTGTAGCTTAATCGCCATATATATTTTATAAATTACTATATATATATATATATATATATATATATATATATATATATATATATATAGTAATTTATAAAATATATATGGCGATTAAGCTACACTGAATATTCTGCGTTTCATCCACTGTAGGATTCGTCAGGCTTATGCGCGAATTTTGTGATTGCTTCTTGTTTTTATATATGTTGAGGATTTCTAGTTAGCCAATCAGCTTTCTAGTATCCACCGCGCCCCCTCCTATCAGCCAATGGGCATGCATTTTATCGAACAAAGGATCTGTTTTAGAACTAGGTTAGTGGTTTAAGGTGGATCTTTCCCTCATTTTTTTATATATGAATATACCTATGTGTATTTTTTTATATATATGAATATACCTATGTGTACACACACACACATGCACACATATATACATATATATATATACATATATGTGTGGTCGTTTATGTACACTCATATTTATTTAATTTGTTTATTTGTTTGTTTTCTATTGTTATTGTTAGTTTTAAAGCTATTTTGTATCGCTATCCTAGAGTAAGTTTTATTTTGTGAACACAGTTGTTTGCTATTTCTCGTCTACAGTTTAATAGATTTTGAGGTTCTTTAAAGTACAGGATAGCAAATTTTTCATGGAGGCATAATTTACATGGGTCGTCTAAATGTCTGCACGTCACGTTAAACTTAGATAAAAACACATATGAACCATACTTAAAAGATAACGCTACTCCAATTTACGTAAACCCTAAATCCAATCACCCACTATCAATTATAAAACACATTCCTAACTCGATCATGAGTAGACTTAGTAATAACTCAAGCGATGAAAATGCATTTAACAGGTCAACCAATATCTACGAAACAGTCCTAAAAAATAGTGGATACAAAAATATCGATATCAAATACAAGCAACAAAACACCAACAGCTATAATAAAATTAAAAATAGAAGAAAAAGAACTATAATTTGGTATACGGCCCCATACAATCAAATGTTAAAAACAAAACTTGGCAAGAAATTTCTAGATCTTATTGAAAAACACTTTCCCGCAACCAACCCCTTACACAAAATCTTCAATAAAAATACCTTGAAGTTATCTTACAGTTGTTGCGAAAATTTAGAGATGATAATTAAAGCACATAATAACAAAATACTAAATGAAAACAATGTAAACAACAACAAAATAAACAATAAAAAAGTAGACACCATGACAGAAATAAAACCAACACTAGCAGAAGAAATAATAATAATAATAATAATAATAATAATAATAATAATAATAATAATAATAATAATAATAATAATAATAATAATAACAATAATAATAATAACAAACCAACCCCGGACAAGAACAACCATACCATAAATAATAATACTAATAACGAACAAGATAAATGCAATTGTAGACACCGCACAATTTGCCCAGTCCAAAATAAATGTCTAACAAAAAGTGTAGTTTATCAAGCAACAATATTTGCGAAAAAAAAACCCGAATAACAAGAAATATTACATAGGCATGACTTCCTTAGATTTTAAAACCCGATACTATGACCACAAAAGTACCTTCAAAAATAAAAAACACCGTATAAAAACAACACTAGCGAATAAATACTGGGAACTCAAAGAAAGAGGACATTCGCCGGTAGTCGAATGGAAAATAATGAGACAAGCTACCACGTGCAGACATGTACCCATGTACCCATGTAAATTATGCCTCCATGAAAAATTTGCTATCCTGTACTTTAAAGAACCTCGAAATCTATTAAACTGTAGACGAGAAATAGCAAACAACTGCGTTCACAAAATAAAACTTACTCTAGAATAGCGATACAAAATAGCTTTAAAACTAACAATAACAATAGAAAAAAAACAAATAAACAAATTAAATAAATATGAGTGTACATAAACGATCACACATATATGTATATATATATGTATATATGTGTGCATGTGTGTGTACACATAGGTATATTCATATAAAAAAAATACACATAGGTATATTCATATATAAAAAAAATGAGGGAAAGATCCACCTTAAACCACTAACCTAGTTCTAAAACAGATCCTTTGTTCGATAAAATGCATGCCCATTGGCTGATAGGAGGGGGTGCGGTGGATACTAGAAAGCTGATTGGCTAACTAGAAATCCTCAACATATATAAAAACAAGAAGCAACCACAAAATTCGCGCATAAGCCTGACGAATCCTAGAGTGGATGAAACGCAGAATATTCAGTGTAGCTTAATCGCCATATATATTTTATAAATTACTAACTAGCTCTACCTACGTATTGAGCACTTTTGAAGTCAATACTTAAAGTTTACGCATAAATCTATACTTTCGTATATTAAATTGGTGTGAGTAAATGAAGTAGTTATATATATATATATATATATATATATATATATATATATATATATATATATATATATATATATATAGTTAAAATTTTATAAATTATTATACATAATATTTATTGTTTGCATGCAAAGATTACAAGATAAGGGTATTTATTTCCTTATTCGATGGAGTTTAAAAAAATTGACTTCTTCAGAAGAAAAGGGTTAGTAAAAGGATATCGTGTAACATTGCTGGTTCGCACACAAATTGAATCTCCAAAGTTTGGACAAAAATAATGTTCTAAAGATTATATAAAAAGGAAATTAAAATTGATTTCCAAGTATGAAGACTCATTTAGACCGTAACAAAATCTAGTCAGTGATGTTGGTTGAAACTTGGAATCTTTATCTTGTATTCTTTGTTTTATAAACAACTAGCAGTGCCCGCTAACCGGCGTTGCCCAGTGGATGCGTGCCCCCTGCCTCAAAAAGATTATAGTACGATTGTTGTTGCTGCTGCTGATGCTCCTGATGCCCAACCCCAAGCTCCTCATGTTACGAACGGTTTTCGGAATACTCTACCAACTCTTCATGGTAAAAACGGCTAGTGGAATGGCAAGAACGGATGGAGAGAGGTGGTGTAGTAAGGGTATTGGCAATCACCAGTCATAAAATAAAAATTTTTTAAAAATAGCAGAGATGAGAAAAAGAAAAAAAAATAGAGGCAGTAGACAGTTCGGGTGGAAAAAGGTGGAGAAACAAACAAAAAAAATAGAAACATCCATTTAGCCATTGAAGCTTTGGTAATGTTGACTGGTTATTTATCGGCCTCCGCGACTAAAAATAGTTCGTCTCAAAATTTTAAGACGCAGAAATTTATTTTAGAACGAAACATGAAATCCTATCCTAATAAGAGTGAAACGGAACTTCTTTCGGGTGTTTATCATTTATTACTTTTTTTTTTATTAATTACTGCAATACTTGGTTTCAATTATTCCACAATATACCCATAACTAAAATATAAACCAAAATAAGCTGAGAAAAATGGAGAAAAAAAAAACACGACATGTTATACGTATTTATCTCCTGTTTGAACGTAAAAATTTAAAAACAATTCTTTGGGTGGGCGCTAACGTGAAACCCATAGGTTATAACGGGACCACGATATCAACTGGGCCACGACGACTGGACATTCTTTATTTCTATTTAAACCAAATAACGGCGCGGTAATGAAATGAGGTCAATCTGTTACGATATATTAATCTCTCTCTCTCTCTCTCTCTCTCTCTCTCTCTCTCTCTCTCTCTCTCTCTCTCTGTCGTTGGCTTTGTCTCTGTCTCTCTCTATCTATCTATCTATCTATCTACCTATCTATCTTTATCTATCTATTCCTATCTATCTATCTATTTATTTATCTATCTATCTGTCTATCTATCTCACTGTCTCTTTCTCTCTCTCACACTATCTCTTTACCTCTATCTCTTTTTCTCTCTCTTTCTCTCTAATTTCGGTACGGATATCTTAACATTAAGTGAAACTAACCTACACTCCTCCATTCTCTCCAACCACTTGAACATGCCTGGTTATCTCCCACTCTGCCGTAAGGACTCAGATAGACATATGCACGGGCTTGGAGTCTATATTCGTAACATCCTACCCCTGACTAGAGAAATAAAACTAGAATCAGACGACAAGGCCTTTATGTGCTTCAGAATAAACATGCAACATAATATTAGATACTTGTATTTTCTCTATCGCTCTCCCTCGACCCAAGACTGTACCCTAATAAACAAAGTCTCTGACAGTATAGAGATAGCACTTTCCCTCGATACTAGTGCACAAGTACATGTACTTGGTGACTTTAATGTCCACCACAGTAACTGGCTTGGATTCTCTACTCACACAGACGCAGCTGGTAGCACCTCATTCCCTATCACAGACGGTTACATTTCCAACAAGTTTCATAAACCAGCAAGATCAACATGCCTCACATTTAGATCTATTTCTAATCACAGTTCCCGATGATTGTACAACAAATGCTCACAGCCCACTTGGGAATGCTGATCACGCTGTGATAATGGCAGAAATCGTCCTAAATTCTCGACCCAAAACTGAAGACCCACTGCTCAAAACAACGAGGTATTACAAAAACTGGTAAGCCATCAGGGATCTCATCAGAGATGCCCCATGGGGAAATATATTTTCTCTTCCAGCTGAACAGTACACAAATGAGACCACTGAATGGTTCAAAACTGCAATTGAAGCACATGTTCATACAGGGAAATTCTATAGCAAGCCCCTGACCCCTAATGGTTTACTTCTAATTGTGCAATTGCCATTCTTCAAAGACAGCATGCGTACCGCAGATTTATACGACATAAGCCCAGTTCAAACAGACATAAGTATATAGAAGCTAGAAGTAACGTGAAGAAAGAAATAGCGACTGCTAAGAGATAATTTACTGAAACCACTAAAAAACTCATAGAAGCACAAAAATTAGGAACGCGTGACTTCTGGGAAATCTACAACAGTGTAGTAAATAATGGGCAATCAGCAATTCCCCCACTAACCAACAATCACGAGGTTGTTTGCTCAGCAACCGACAAGGCTAATATGCTTGTCAGTCGGTTTGCCATTTACTGCACATTGGACCCGGCACACCACTTCCTCCCTGACTTTCCTTTGCGGACAGACGCCAGACTAGATGATTTGAAAATCACCCCTTCTCAGGTACATGGTATCATAAAGAACCTAGACACCTCAAAAGCATGTGGACCCGATCTCATCCCTGTTGTGCTATTAAAGCTGAGGTTGCTTCAATTCTCTCCAAGCTTTACAACAAATGCCTTAATGAATCTTGCTTTCCTGACAGCTGGAAACCCGCTTCTGTGGTACCAGTTTTCAAGAATTCTGGTGAAAGAACTGATCCATAAAATTATCGCCCCATTAGCATTCTCCCACTTTTCGCCAAAATATTCAAATCCTTAAGCAATCAAGTCTAGTCCATCACCTTGCAGCTGCTAAACTCCTGACCGACAATCAATATGGATTTAGGCAAGGCCGTTCTATAGCAGATATCCTAACTGTAACCTCTGAACTTATATACCGTTCACTGGGCAAAACAGGTGAGCGTAGAGAGGTAGACCTCGATATATCTAAGGCTTTTGACAGGGCATGGCATGATGGTCTCCTAAGGAAAGTCAGATCATATGGCATCACTGGAAGAATACACAATGTAATTAAATCCTTCTTAAGTAAGAGAAAAATCCGAGTTGTCCTCGACGGTCGTACATCTAAACAATATGATATAAATGCGGGAGTACTTCAGGGGGTCTATCCTTGGACCTCTATTATTCTTGATATTCATAAATGACCTCCCTGATGAAATTGTTTCTGAGATGGGTATATTTGCTATGACACCACACTCTATAACAGGTACGAGGGGAAATCAAATGAACATATATATAAGGAAATGGCAGAAACACTAGAGGATGACCTTCAATCTGTAGTGAAATGAGGACAAAACTGGAGAATCACATTCAATGCTGCCAAGACTAAGCTTGTTTCCTTCAATAATTACAAGAAACATTCTCTATCAATAATAGCAATGGCCAAGACCACATTACCCGAAAGTACTTCTTTTAAACTCCTCGGCCTAACGTTTACAGGGAACGTGAAGTAGAATCGATACATCGAGAGCATTACGAAGGTTGCGGCAAAGAAGGTGGGCTCTCTCTCTACCGTGCTAGAAAACTAGTTACGCCTGAAAGTATCCTGTGCCTCTATAAGGCCTCCATTCGCCCATGTATGAAGTAATGTTGTCACATTTGAGCTGGTGCATCTGCTACTTGTCTCTCACTTCTAGACAGGGTTCAAAAGAAAATCACCAACCTGATAAGTCCTGAACTGTCATCTAGGCTTCAACCTCTGTCCCATCGACGAAATGTTGCATCCCTCTGCCTATTTTACAAGTACTTTAATGGTGAATGCTCCGACGACCCCCGACAAAGCCGACAAACCTGACAAGCAGCTAAATCCCACCGCTTCACAGTAGAGATCTCTAGGTTTAAGAAAGCCTTCTACTCCAATAGTTTCTTCACCAGAACTGCTAGATTTTGGAACTCCCTTCCGGTATTCTGCGTTCCCAACTGTACTGACATGCAGAAGTTCAAGTGTAATGTGAACAGACATCTTGCTACTCACCTTCCTTTATAATACCCCTGCAACTTATGTCCCCGATAGGAGACCCCTACTTCAAAGTTGTACTGTGCCCTGTTTGGGGTGAAAATTGAATAAAAAAAATGAAAATAATGTTCGAATGTAAACAAAACAGATATAACTGTCGCTCTGTCTCTTGATCTGTCTCTGTCTCTGTCTATCTGTCTATCTATCTATCTCCATTCTTTTAAACACATTTAAAGGGAGAGAGAGAGGGGAAGAAGATAAAAGAGAGAGGGAGAGAAAGAGAGAGAGAGACAGAGAGATAGTGTGAAAAGCAAATAACTTCATTGCAACTTGGGGGGGGGGAATCAAGACCACTTCATCTGTAGGTTACTGCGATAGTGATGCTGTAGCTCTTCGGATGTAATCTAGGATTTTATTTAAACACCTGGATGGGTCAGAAAAGTCTTTATAAAGTTACATAAGATAGTGGCTAATAGACTAGACATAAAAAAATTGTATGTGGCATCGATTGTTATGAACCTACAGTATTTTTGTCCAGAGGAGAAAAACTGCGACGTTTTTATTATACGTAAGGATAGGGATCAATGCTGTAATTTATAAATTGCTAAATTTTAACCTCGTTAATATATTGATGACGTATCTCGTATATTGAGCATTTTTATCAAGACATGGATTATTCTATAAATATTATTAATACTTATATTTCCATTTTAAATATTAAATTCGGATATATAGCCCCCCTCTTTGGGTAGAGCACTATCGTAAATAATCTCACTCGCTACTTAATTTGGCTGAAAAATGCGAAGCTCGCGGTTTGTTTACAAACAAACGTTTGAGCACTTTACGAGTGGCGGACGGATGTTTATTTAAATAGACATTCGGACAGATTAGTTGCGGGCACCGCTTCCGTGGTCAAGGGGTAGAACTGCCGACTGTCATCACGACGGTTCTGGGTTCGATCCTCGGCTTGGGATAGGTGCTGGTCTGGCGGCACTGGTGGGTTGTGATACGGCGGGACAGGGCTGTATGTCGATGACTAAAATATATTTTATATATATATATATTCAATTTGTTTTTTACATGAGCAATAATGTGTTGCTACACAGTCATGAGCATGTTCCGGTCCTCTAGTATTTAGTAACTTGAGACCTCTTCAGGCAATCATGCTTATATAAAATATGAATATATAAGTGTGATTGTCTGAAGTTGTCTCTAGTTACTAAATACTATAGGACCTAAACATACTCATGACTGTGTAGCAACACATTACTGCTTATGTAAAAACAGTTTGAAAATATACCTTGCTCTACTTCGGTATTGAGAACTCTGTATAAACCTCGTTATATTTAATTGGTTACCTTACCTTTGCAGGATAACCTCAGAAATCAAAAAGATAAGCTGGCGTCCGAATTGATGAAGATCGTTTTGGAACAGCAAATCTATATTGGTATGTTATTATTTTTGTACGATATTTCGCGAAAGCAGATTCTAATAAATGAGTTCTTCTTTCGATTATGGTTGCTGAAGTCCAACATCACGACTTGAGATACCATCAAAAGCGATGCTTAAAATATCAAAGGATAAAATTGATTTCACAAGAAAAGAAATTGAACAAAATAAACATCAAAAGAAATCCAAAATAGTATCTTCCTTCTCTTTTCAAAGTAATTTCGGTCTGTAATCTCTCAAATAAAGGAACAAATATACAAGAATTATACTCTAAAATTTTCTCATATATATATATATATATATATATATATATATATATATATATAGTCTTTGAAGTTTTTAACCTTTAAAACTATACAAAAAAATATTTTTTATCATTCGTTAGAAAACCATCTAGTCAGTAAGTCATTTAATCACCTGCAATCACTGCATCAACTCGCTCTCGAATTTACTATAGTACTAATAATTTATTTTCAAGGGATCATCAGTTGTTTACCATGAAACACTGTTTCGAGGATTTAAAAACAAAACAGTATATTACATCATGGCTCCCCAGCAGTGTTGATCAAACACCACCTCCCTTAATCTTAGGAAGAAGACATGTTACAAACATTTGATCCAATTTCCTATTCTTAATTGCAATTACTAACCTTTTCATACTATAAAAATGAATCTCTTACCTGTGTGATTCATCAATTTCCACATTTAAGATGGATATATTTTTTAATTTATCAGTCTTATATTTATAAAATTAGGATTAATCCATTTAACTACTATGATTAGTATTTAGTATATTTAAATTCTTATTTATTTAATATATATATTTGGGGGGGATATACTTGGTAAAATATGTTTTTCAATTATATTTCACTCTTTGTGTATACCAATCTTTTATTATTAGAAGCTTAATGTATATTAAATAAAACAACAGAGCATATAGACCAGACTAACTGTATAGTTACATTCTACTATCCAAATATTTATTTTCCATGCAAAACAGCTCTTACAGAATGTTAAAATTTAGGTACATTTCTTACATATATGAATCAAGATAGCTGTCGAAATGAACACGCGATCAAAATAATGTAAACACATATACCGTAATTTTAACATGCTGGAGAAGCTAGCGTTGTCTTATCGTAAAATAAATTCAAATATGATATTTTGACTTATGCAAATTTCGTATTTATTATTAGAGTCAATTCTCTAATAGTGGTGCCAGAGGTTCAAAATAAGTACAACTTGAGTGGCATCAGCTTGAATCGAAATCAAAATATTTAGTTCGTCAGCGTTATTCGCTGCGTTCTGACGTAAGCGCACATGCCTATCAAAGCCTTTCTAAATAAATACAGTCAAACGTATTTTTTATATATGCATAGAGGATAAACGTTTTTCATATGCATACATAGAGGGTAAACGTATTTTTATATATGCATAAAAGATAAACGTATTTTTATATATGCATAAAGGATAAACGTATTTTCATATATGCATAAAAGATAAACGTATTTCTATATATGCATAAAAGATAAACGTATTTTTATATAAGCATAAAGGATAAACGTATTTTTGTATATGCATAAAAGATAAACGTATTTTTATATATGCATAAAGGATGAACGTATTTTCATATATGCATAAAAGATAAACGTATTTCTATATATGCATAAAAGATAAACGTATTTCTATATATGCATAAAAGATAAACGTATTTTTATATATGCATAAAAGATAAACGTATTTTTATATATGCATAAAGGATAAACGTATTTTCATATATGCATAGAGGATAAACGTATTTCTTATATATGCATAGAGGATAAGCGTATTTTTATATATACATAAAGGATAAACGTATTTTTATATATGCATAAAGGATAAACGTATTTCTTATATATGCATAGACGATAAACGTATTTTTATATATGCATAAAGGATAAACGTATTTTTATATATGCATAGACGATAAACGTATTTTATATATGTATAGACGATAAACTTATTTCTTATATATGTATAGAGGATAAGCGTATTTTATACATGCATAAAGGACAAACGTATTTCTTATATATGCATAGAAGATAAGCGTATTTCTTATATATGCACAGAGGATAAACATTAGGTCGATTACATCTGACGAGTTCCAATTTTTCAATTTTGACCCCCTTAGCAGCTTGTTATTTCGGTCCAAACTACATCGAATATTCTACATATCCCCTATATATCAAGTTTCACATCTGTAGCAAAAATTTGACAGAGTATTTCGGTAGAGACCGTTCAGCACACGCACACAGGCACTTAGGGAATAAAGCCTGCTATTTTTTATTCCGTCCGAATGGATCAGAGTGGATAGCAAATCGCATTGTTATGACTGCACTTATGCATTCAAAACCTGAAAGTTTCATGCCCCTGTTGCACATATTAACGATTTTAGACTCTAAGAAAACAAGCCCTGTCATGTATGTGTGTCAGAAGCAAAGATGTGTTATTGAAGTCATAGCAAGTGCAATGGCAATGGCGGTAACTAAATTCTTGAGCACAAAACGTCGCCCGTTTTGATGATACTGTATTTTGTCACTAATGCCGTATCCCGAGGTTTTACTGTAATTAGATTTTATATATTTTTTGTCTTTTAACTGATATTATATAAAAGAAAAAAAAAAGAAAAATTTAAAAAGAGAGGAATTCTATTGATTAAAATATAAATATTTCAAATCAAAACACTTGTATGGAAAAAAAAATTCTCTTTAAATAATCCATTTGTAAATCACACTAGTTTTATTTTCACCATCAAAATGAAAAAGAAAAATTTCCTTATCTTAAAAATATAAAAATAAAGAAAATTTTTCATGATGTACATATCAGTGATGAAGTGAAAATATCATATTCCAAAAAATCACGTAAATTGATCAAGTAGTTCATTTAAATTAGAAAATGAAATTTTATAATTAATCGAAAAGCGGTTGTTTTGACCGCCATTTTAAAAACAATTTAAAAACAAAAGGGAAAAAAACAAATGTTTGACCAACAGTTAGCCAAAAATCTTTTTAAAAAACTCAATAAATCAAACTTGTGATATTTATGTTGTAATATAATGTAATGTAATATAATATAATGTAATGTATGAATTTCCCATTAATCGCTTAAAATTATTTTCTTCATCAAAATTAAACTATTTGATCAATTTGCGTGATTTTTGTAATATGGTAGTTTAAATTTTTTTTCATGGAACATATAAATTTTTCCGCATTGGTAAACGTTTATGTAGATCAGTATAACTTGCAACAATTTGTTTTAAAAGTTATTCATTCAAATTGTTTCATTAATTCAATTTTTTTCCCCCACTAGAAAACAAAACAAATTACTATTCGGCGGCCTTAATAAGTTCGCTTACTTTTGTTAGATAAACACTGGCCTCAAACTGCTGACGTGACATTCGGCAAGGATAGGTTGGTACGAAGTTTCAATGTTTGTATTGAACTGACACTGGAGTGCTTGAAATCGTTTAATGATTGAGATATATATTTTTTAAAATCTATTTGAATTGTTTTAATTAATTGTAATTTGCGAAGTGACTCATTGTGATGGGCTTTTTAATCTGTCGTTTTTAGTGTGTCCCATTGTATATTGTTTTAAGTTGGATTTTATTGGGTGACTATCATTCACACTTCTCTCTCTCTCTCTCTCTCTCTCTCTCTCTCTCTATCTATCTCCCTCTCTCTCTCTCTCTCTCTCTCTCACACACACACACTTCTCATCTATCTCTTCTCATCGATCTCACCACATCTCTCTCCTCTTATCTCCCTCTCTCTCCTCCCATACTCCCCTCTTTCCTCCCATGCCCTTCTCCCTCTCTTCCTCTCTCTCCCTCTTTCTCTCTTATCATCTATCTCACCACCTCTCTCTCCTCTTATCCCCCTCTCTCTCTCTCCTCCCATCCTCCTATCTCCCCCCCTCCTCTCTATCTCTATCTCTCTCTTCTCATCTATCTCACCACCTCTCTCTACTCTCATCCCCCTCTCTATCCTCTTATCCCACTTTCTCTCTCTCTCTCTCTCACACACACACACACACACACTTCTCATCTATCTCTTCTCATCGATCTCACCACATCTCTCTCCTCTTATCTCCCTCTCTCTCCTCCCATACTCCCCTCTTTCCTCCCATGCCCTTCTCCCTCTCTTCCTCTCTCTCCCTCTTTCTCTCTTATCATCTATCTCATTACCTCTCTCTCCTCTTATCCCCCTCTCTCTCTCTCCTCCCATCCTCCTATCTCTCCCCTCCTCTCTCTCTATCTCTCTCTTCTCATCTATCTCATCACCTCTCTCTACTCTTATCCCCCTCTCTATCCTCTCATCCCACTTTCTCTTTCTCTTTCTCTCTCTCTCTCTCTCTCTCTCTCTCTCTCTCTCTCTCTCTGTCAATAATCAACGGTAATTACTATTATAAAAAATAAACCTTGTCAATGTGTGTGTGTGATTTCGTTCCCTATGGAAGCAGTAAACATGAAAGGATTTCCAGTGTTCTACAAAACGATGGAATCATCGAGATTTACAAAAACTAAATAATGTTCAAATGATTTATGCATATCGCTCTCTATCTTTAAATGAAAACAGAGCGGGGAATTAAATTGTATTGTTTTACGACAATTGAAGCGTTGGACTTCGTTGGAAGCCGTCGGGTCAGTTTAATATGCTTCCCCAGCGTTAAATTTAATATATAAACGGCTATATCTATGTCTATCGGTTCGTCTGTCTGTCTGTCTGTCCCCATATTTTCAAACTCTATCTCCTCCGAAACTAAAAGTCGCCGAGCGGTGCTGGGGACCTCAAATGATTGGATTTTTACGGGCCGTTCTTTTATGGATCCTTATCCACTAAAAATTGTTTTTAAGGACTCAAAAAGGGTCAAAATTGAAAAGATCGTTATACAATTTGTACATTCATCATAGTTTATTTTTAATATTAAATTTTTAATAACTTGATATGTGTGTCCCGTTTGTACAGTGGTAACGTCACCAACTTTGAATGCTTCGGTTTCGATTCTAGCTGATGGCATCTAAATGCTTCTTTATTTTTTTTTTACTTTGAAATCACGGCTCTATAATAATATATACGAAATCTGGACAAATTAAAATATCATATTTAAGCGTATTTTACGCCCGGGAAAAGCCTCCCCCCCCCAGTGTAAAATAAATAATTATGTTTTAAAAAATATGCCAGGACATAACAGGTACAATATTTTCGCCAAGTTTCAGAAAAATCTAATAGATGGGACAAAAGTTATGGGGTAAAAAGTGTAATTTTTCACAATTTGAGAGCATTTTGTGAAACCTTTTGAGCTCCTGGGAACGCTGAATCCCATTGAAAATAAACAGACGTTTCAGTTTCACGCCTTAAGACATGTATATTTGAATTCAGCACCATGGAAAACCACTATATAGACATACATATAAAAGTTTTGACTAATATGAAAACGGCATTTTTTTTAGCCCTAAAAGTCCCAGAATTTTGCCAGGGTCATCCATACTGAATTTATATTAAGAGCAATGGCGTCCACATTTTGGCCAATTTCAGGAAAATCTAATGATGGATCAAACGCTATGGGGCAAAAGGTGTCATTTTTTACCTCTTTTTAGCTCCTGGAGACGCCAAATAACTGTGCAGTTTCAGACATTAACATGTGTATATTTGAGTTAAACACCGTGAAAAAAAAATCACTATATAGTCAGACATATCAAGTTTTTGTTCAGACATAGGAAAACAGAGCCACAAAAAGGGGCGTTTTTAGCACTAAAAGTCCCCAGGGATGCGAACCAGAATTTTGCCAGGGTCGCCCATACTGGATTTATATTCAAAACAATGGCCTACACATTTTGGCTTAGTTCCAGAAAAATCTAATGCATGGATCAAAAGTTATGGGGCAAAACATGTAATTTTGGGCCATTTGGGGGTATTTTAGACCTCGTTTGAGCCCCTGGGAACGCAACGAGAATGTTCGCAAAAAAACTTTTTTTTTACTGCGCACATCTATTTAATGAAATACAATTTGTGGCAAAATTTCAGGAAAAACTAATGGACGGTTATCTGGTAATCGTTCGGACTATCGGACGCACGGACGCCACTGAAAACATCCTTCCCCGATAAATCGGAGAACCAATAAACAGATTCAATAGAGGTCCCTTGTATCTGCCCGCAACGAAAATTCAACAACCAAACTCATGCCAGGGAGCTGGTTGTCGTTCTCAGGATGTTTCTCAATTAAGTAACCCTCTCCGGCAAACGATCGGTTCATAACTACATCGACCGAAATGTCGAGAAAATAACACTCAAGATGAGAACAGTAGTTCGAAAAGATCCAAATGATACGGAAAAGCTACTTGTTTTTTGTTCTTGTTTTTTTTTTTTTTTTTTTTTTTTAATCAGCCATAAGATTAATGGTAACGACTGGTTTGGGAAAAATTCAAAACACAGGCGATTGTTTTTCGCTGACAATTTATCTTCATAGCATGCAATTGCTGGCGCATTTCGGATTAATTATCTTTTTATTTATGAATCTTTTGGTATTTTCAATTTACGATGTGAACAAAAAAGACGGCATTTTAATCAGTCGGCATTAGAAAGACACCAAATTAATTCATAATTGTTTCATCTTCATTTATGAATTCGTGTTCGCATTTAAAACGAAAAGGAATTTTAAATAGACCACGAGAATAAAACGCTGTTATCTTTGCATATTCAAAATTTTCCGAATAACAATAGCGCTATTGGAAATAAATTTGCATATCTTCATATGACTCACAGAACGTGTTTTTACATCCCCAAGAAAAAAAAATGATTATGAAAAGAAAAAGAAACACTTAAAAATGCTCTTACATGGAGGAAAGTTTCACGTCTTTAAAAGGCATATAAAAACCATCTCTTTTAAAGAACAAATCTTATATCATTTGGCTTTTTAAAGAAATGTTAATGCTCATTCATAACGATACTTTTAAAAATTGTAATGTCTTAAGAATGTTTTCATGATGACGATGCAAGGTTAGAACAATGGGCAAAAACCGTTGATACGGTGTGCCATTAGCAGGATTCGTTCCATATTCGTAGCATTTTCTGGTTGTAAACTCGATGCATACGAACCGTTAAATGACGATGCTTTAATTCGCATGGTTTGCTCGCATTTTCCCAACCCCCAGAAAAGTGATCAAGTGAAGGTTGCCAACATCTCAAATGAAATGGAACTAGTTGCAATCTAACGCAGCATGTTCAGTTGCAAATTGTCATCCTCGTTATCAAGAGATGGTATCTTCTAAATCTTCAGGTTTTATACCCCTCCCAACCCCTAATCAGCATTTCGACACCATTTTAAGGTTGCTTACATTTACTACTACTACTACTACTACTAATAATAATAATAATAATAATAATAATAATAATAATAATGCCACTATTACTACTACTACTACTAATAATAATAATAATAATAATAATAATAATGCAACTATTACAAATAATAATATAATAACACTAATTTTGCTATTACTACTACTAATAATAATTATACAATACTACTACTACTAATAATACTAATAATGCAATAATAATACCACTGCTACTACCACTAATTATGATACTAATACTAATAATACTGGTCCTGGATATGACCTTAAACTATATCAAGTGGTGAGGCCCCAGCTTGCGTGCTTTGGGGAGTGTGGAGCCACCCTTTAATTGCCATTGCTCTCAGGTCCACTCTGACCCGGAGTGGTAGTACCTGTTAGGGTCCCAACTATGGGTTGAATAGAAACCGATTTGAAAACAATAAATATATTGTATTAAAAAATTTTCTTCAGAATCTTTGAATTCAGCATTAAATAACCTGAAAAAGGTTGATATGCCGTAAAACAAAAACAACCAATCAACCAACTAATAATACTAGTACTTCTACTATTAGTATTCGTATTTATTTGCTTTCCCACCAAAACGAGGTCGTTTTTCATGTGGGATTAAACCAGCTCCCCGAAAAAAAGGTAAAAGGCACACTATGGTTGGGGCCAAAAATAGTAATTGTCCCAGTATAGAGGGTTTTCTCTCCATTTATTGGGACAAATTACCTTAAGTGCAGCATCTGCAGAACAGGGTATTTATTTGCTCCCCCACCGAGCAAATTAGGCACAAGGCCGATTTTTAATGTGAGGAGTGAAGGGGGAATGGGGACCAACTCCCCGGGGAGTAGGGGAGCTGGATAGTGACAATTGGTATGAAGGGTTTCCCCTACATTGACCAAGGTCTTATATGTGGGGTTGCCCCGACATATGGTCTTTGCTTGCAGTATCTGCCGGGACAGATGGTATTTATTTGCTCCCCCACCGAGCAAATTAGGCACAAGGCCAATTTTTAATGTGAGGAGTGAAGGGAGGGGGAAGGGAAAAAGGGGACCAGCTCCCGAGAGGTGGGAAATGGGAGCTGGTTAAAGGTCAGGCATGTGGGGTTGCCCCCACATCTGGTCTTTGCTAGTCATAGCTAGTCATAGCTTGCAGTATCTGCCGGGACAGATGGTATTTATTTGCTCCCCCACCGAGCAAATTAGGCACAAGGCCAATTTTTAATGTGAGGAGTGAAGGGAGGGGGAAGGGAAAAAGGGGACCAGCTCCCGAGAGGTGGGAAATGGGAGCTGGTTAAAGGTCAGGTATGTGGGGTTTCCCCCACATCTGGTCTTTGCTTGCAGTATCTGCCGGAACAGATGGTATTTATTTGCTCCCCCACTGAGCAAATTAGGCACAAGGCCGTTTTTAATGTGAGGTAAAAACCAGCTCCCCTAAAAGGGGTCACTCTGGTTACCAAAAATAATAATTGTCCCAGTATAGAGGGTTTCCCCTCCATTGACTGGTACAAATTATCTTAAGTGTAGTATCTGCCGGAACAGATGGTATTTATTTGCTCCCCCACCGAGCAAATTAGGCACAAGGCCGTTTTTAATGTGAGGTAAAAACCAGCTCCCCTAAAAGGGGTCACTCTGGTTACCAAAAATAATAATTGTCCCAGTATAGAGGGTTTCCCCTCCATTGACTGGTACAAATTATCTTAAGTGCAGTATCTGCCGGAACAGATACTACACTTTGATCTTGTCCGAAGGCCAAGAACAACAGAAAAAAGACAAGCTACTTAGTATTACTACTGCTACATTAGTATAAAAATATATAAAAATACACTGCGTATCAAATTATTAATGAGTTTACATTTTTTTTTTAATATTTAAGGAATGAGTTAATAAAAATCCATAAAACTTTGAGAAAGTGCTTACAATACTATTCGACTACTCCAGTCAGAAAATAAAAGTATTTAAAGCAGTATTAGTGAAACTATGGCAGAAGATAGGAATATCTGTTGATTTCAGTGTGTCAAATTATTAACGAGGTTGAGAAAAAAAAACACAATATACCCATAACTTGTTTATTGAAATAATTTTCAAACATTAAATGATCTATAAAAAAATGCTTAGAACACAATAACTACATAGCCATTTCTACGTTGACATAATTAGTAGGGCATATGCGATCCTTTTTTTATGAATGACTTGTAAAAGACGTTGGTCCACAGAATTCGTCAAATTTGTGATTTCGTCAACAGTTATTCCTCGCGGTACCTCTTGGAGAGTGTCCCACAACTTATCTTTGCTCTTAAATTAGCGTCAACTTGCATAGGGGCGTCACTTCATGATACTCCAAAATTTTTCAATTGGGTTTACATCTGGTGAATTCGCAGGCCACTTCATCAACACCAGTTGTTGCAAATACCCTTTTCTTTTGTTTGCAATATGCGAGGGAGCATTATCCTGCATAAAAATAATGGTTTTTCTGAACATCAATTTTTGCTTCTTCAGCAATGGTTCAAAGTGCTCCTTCAGAAAAGCTATGTAAGCATTTGATGTCCTTTTTACGCCTTCATGGGCCAACTAAAGTACCTCCGATAATCCCAGCCAAAATCATTATCCCACCACCACCTTGTTGGCACCTTTAACGCTGATGACGATGTCGTCCATCCAGGACCCATCCCTTGCTCCAGCCATCTGGGCCATCAAGAGTGACATGCACTTCATTCGTGAAGAAAACTTTGAAAAAATCCGTTTTCATGTTGTCCTCTTCCCATTTCAATCGGTTTTGTATGTGATGTTGCTTTAATGGAGACTTTGTCACAGACTTAACAGACTTTGCCACTTCTTTCAGAAGGCGACATCGAGTACTTTTTGAGACATTCTTCAATCTGGCTTGGTCAAAGACTTCTCGACTTGTCAGCCCAGGGTTCTTAACAAATTCACGTTTAATTTGGGGTAGAGAACGGCGTAAAATAACTCTAGATTTACCTTTACTAGTTCTCTTACGTACCTTTGTAGGGTCCTTTACAAAGTTCTTCACAGTTTAATGGTATCTTCCTATCATTTTCGATATTTCGAAGGTAGTTTTACCTTTCGCTAATAATACTCTTTTCAGAACTAATCAAAACACCTTTACGACCCAGTTTATTGACGAAACAAAGTGCCTTGTTAATAATTTGACACACCTCAAATACTGTGAATTCAGCAATTACGATGACAAGTTGTTTCCATTGCGCGGAACAGTACAAAAATTTCACAGTACGTGCAGCTCAGCATTGCCAACGTTTCTGAAGCTTTTGATACGAAATTACCGGTAAGTTTCTGAAACTGGTAAAAAAATGTTATCTCCTTAATTTGACACGCAGTGTATATAAAAATAATAGTACTATTTATGGTAGAACCTCGGTATACAGCATTAAAAATTAGTAACAAAATACAGTACAGTATATAATACACATGTTTATAAATAACATTGTAAATAACATCGTAAGGCGAGGCAAATACCGTAACAAGGGACCGCAACAAAACATCGTATTCCACATCATAACCTTAAAAAAAACTGTGGTCCTAGGATCATTGTATCCTGGGGTTCTACTGTATTATATATTATCACGTTGATACACTGGTTCTCATTAGATCACCGAAGTTAAGCAACGTTGAAGCTGGCCACTAACCGATGGGTTATCATTTGCGATTTTCAGGCTCTGTTTGTAGGAGGGCGTCGATACCGCCTTACCGGAACTTCAAAACCTGTCATCTCTACGAGTTATGTGGCAAATTACAGCTCTGAACTAATTGTGGTTTCTGTTTTACATGTGTTTGAACTGTTGCTTAGTAGTAGTAGTAGTATTATTATTATTAGTAGTAGTAGTAGTAGTAGTAGTAGTAGTAGTAGTATTTAGCAGAACCCGTGGAAATTCCACGGTAATTGAAAACATCATCACATAAACAAACAATAGAATGTCGTTCAATAGAATAATCAGTGTAATATTAGTTCCGATCAGACCGTAAATTAAAAAATAAATATTTTTCTAGCCAAATATGGAGAACTGCTTGAGATATATTATTACAAGAAATAGAACTAAAGTAAGGCATCATTTATTCTAGAGATTATAATTTAATTAAATGACTTGTAAATCAGTTAGTAATAACAATCTTTTCTTGATAATCTAATAATTTGGCATATAAGTAATAAGATTTGATTGAAACATCTTACGTATCAACTTTTGCAATTTTTTCGTAGTGGTAAGAAAATGAAACGAATCAGTAAGTAGTACAATTAGTGGGATTTGGTTAAAGAAAAAATAAAAGTGTATGATGTTATCATTAGCCATATATATTTTATAAGATAAGTATGAAATTGAATGTCTGAATTTGTTACATGAAATAAAGTGATTTTTAGATCGTAAATTGCTTCAGCCATTTCCGGGACTGACTTCTTACAGCCCCCCTCTCTTAAAAATATACGAAATAAAATGATTTTCAAATCGTAAACTGCTTTAGCTTTTCCCGTGATTGACTCCTCATGCACCTCTCTACCCCCACTTGCTCTCACAATATGAGGAGAAATAAGGTTCTTGTACAGTATTCTACCGAAAAAATAAGGTACTTATAAAGTATTCTACATATATGGAAAACAATGAAAAGTCATACTACTCGATGATTTAATGAGATTTTCGGTTTTAAAAACTTTTCTGGACGTCACAGGTAAGAATAAGAAATATGGGTATTATACTGTACAAGTACGTTATTTCTTTGGTAGATTACTGTACAAGTACCTTATTTCTTAT
Source organism: Euprymna scolopes (assembly GCF_053919585.1). Lineage (NCBI taxonomy): Eukaryota > Metazoa > Mollusca > Cephalopoda > Sepiida > Sepiolidae > Euprymna > Euprymna scolopes. The sequence goes on along the minus strand of NC_136495.1, from coordinate 74,675,506 downwards.
TTAAAAATGAAAATACTTGATTATCTTACGCAGTTTTCGGTTGTGCTAACTTTTCCGTACGTCACGGCTAAAAGTGTGTTGTTCATATAGATACTATACTACAGAAGCACCTTATTTATTATTTAAAAGTCATACTACTCGATGATTTTACATGATTTTCAGTTTTAATCACTTTTATGTACATCATAAGTAAGATTTCCTTATTTTTTTCATATGGATACTATTCTTTACAATTACCTTTTTCTGGAGTCGAAACAAGTACAAGTACCTTATTACTTATTTATAAATGAAACTCTTCGATTATTTTATGTAATTTTGCTAACTTTTCCATACGTTACGGCTAAGAGTTTGTTTTTTTTTCATATGTGTGCTATACTGCAGAAGCACCATATTTATTATTTAAAAGTTATACTACTCGATAATTTGAGGTGAGTTTCAGTTTAATGACTTTTATGTACGTCACAGGTAAGATTTTCTTTTTACAGCTCAGATTTTTTTTTTTCAATATACATGGCGGTATTTACAGCAGCTTTATTCCGGATGTTTGCCCGATTAAAAAGTTGCAACACTGATCTTAGACTATCGCTATTTCTGATCTAATCTAATCGGAGCCATAACAATCTGAAGACCGTCTCTTTCTCCCTCTGACTACCAATTCGGTCTGCTCTCTCTCTCTCTCTCTCTCTCTCTCTCTCTCTCTCTCTCTCTCTCTCTCTGATTCCCGACTGACTAAAAATGATACGTGTCTTTCAAGCTTTCTCCTAAAGTCTACGTAATCTTAAGTGACCTCTACGTCATGCTACGTCAGACTCTAGAGGTCAAACCTATTTATAAAGCATTGTTCTATTCTAACATTCTTTTCTATTAAAACATTTTAAAATGAATAATTTTATCCGTGAATATTTATTTCGCTATGATAATATTCTTTCTAATATTGTATTTTCACAAATATTAATAATGATCATAAGAATCGTCGACAGCACACCTTTCGACATTGCCCGGATAATATCTAACACTATTAATGGCGAGATGAAGAAGATGGCGGCTAGTGTATAAAAGCGGTCGTATTGACAATACGTTTGATCCCGTGCTTTGTTGTTTGTTGATGATGAAGACAGCAATTACAATATGTAAGCAAGAATCGATATGTTGGCGGCATCAAAAGAATTCAACAACATAGATACCAAAAACGCAATCTATATTTCTGCAAACGAAGAAAATTTTCGCTGTTTGTTCGTAATAATAATCGAAATCGAAAACCGAAAACAAGAATCAATCTATCTATCTATCTACTAGCAGGGAAATCCGACTTTGCCCGGGACTGAATGTTGATTAACGAACTTTCACACTTTCATATTTTTATTGTCATCAAAATCGATGAAATCGACTATTTTGCAATCAAATCGAGTGATTGCCTGCTCTAGTTTGAGACCCATCGCGATGCATCGGGAGAAAGCTTCAACCACCTCCCCACAATGACTTGGTCTACAATACACTTTTGTCTACATTGCATTAAAGAGAATCCACTGTTGATTTTATAAGATTTTTTTAATATATATAATGGCTTGAATGCTGATTAAAATGCAAAAGTTAAGTCTCGTACTTCAATTGTATTCTAAACATTTTGAATGCGCCCCTGTCATATCGAAGAACCTACTGCTGATTTTGGATGTCGGGCCTGTTAGCTTGTGAGGTAATAAAACTTCTGAAATTCACTTGTGATGTTAGGCTGTGTGAGGTTTGAACTTTGGTCAAAATCGCCTGTTCCTTCTTTCATTGGATTATTTCGATTATCGATATTTATCGAAGACATTCCGACTGTCTAAGTGATGTTATCTAGTTAATTGTAAATAGAAACGTTTATTACATAAACTATTTACAGTTATCTCCCCTGACGTCATGCAGTTATCCCATTTGCTATTATAAGAACTATTCTATTAGCTATTTAAGTTAAACTATCAATTTTTCTTCGAAAGTAATTTTCATTAATAATTAATTTTCTACTTATTTTCATTTTTATTTTTGTAATTTTTTGATATGTAACTAATTTCGACATCACAATTAATTAGATATTCTTGGTTTTTAATTAAAATTCATTTTTTCGATTAAGCAACCAATATTCTTCACAGACAAGTAATTTTTTTCTATTGATACGAATCTAACAAAATAACGTTTCTTTGTCGTATTTTTTTAAAGAGTTGAAACGTTTTCTACTGTTCAGTTAAACCGATAATTAATTGAAAGATAATGATGATTTGATTGTTAGAGATAACAGATGAATCGTCAAATAAGAAATCGTTAATGGCGACATCAAAGCGGATCGGAAGTCAATTCGGGGAGGGGGGAGTGTAGATGATTGGAAGTCAGATTGGCGCCATCATGTCGACCGGAAGCAGAGGCGGAAGAGGGAGGAGCCGGTTAGGGTTGGCTGAAAGGTTCATATAACGAGAAATAACGGTGTTAATGCCAACCAAACAAGCCAAAGCGTTCTTATCAAAGGATATTCACTTCTTAATCTGTCTAAAATAAAGATCGATTTAAACTATAATATTATAGTTTAAATCGATCTTTATTTTGACGAATTTACTCGATTATTGCAATCATTATTTATTATATCGTGTTTTCTCTTGCGTCAGATAAACATAAAAATCAACCTTTGATGATCAGTTCCGTTTTTCCTTTCTCGTTGGAACGTCCGTTTACGCCGCAGATTATAACAATAATCGCAAAGAAACACCGTTTACATCTTTAGACTGAATATCTGAAGCGCACGTCTGTTCAGGCCGACCTATTCTATATTTGTATTCTCTGTCTGGGGCGAAGTTCAAAACAAATTCCGGAAATGACTAAAAGCGTTTACGATTTAAACAATACTTTATTTTATTATAATTTTGATAATATCTCAAAATTATTATTTTAGTAAGGTTGGGCGATAATGTGGGTTAAAATTATGAAAAATTATAGTCGAAATTAGTAACATACCCAAGAATTATGAAAAGTGATGAAATGTTATTCGATTGGTGTGTTTGTAATGAAATCATCAGCCCAGACAATGTATCAAAGTAATTTTAGTAAAGTGGGTGATAATGTGAGTTTAAATAATGAAAAATGATTGTCGAAATTAGTAACATATCCAAGAATTATAAAAAATGATAGAATGTGAGTTAATTGATTGATGTGTTTGTTAATAAAATAATAAGTTCAGACAATATATAAAAATTATTATTTTAGTAAGAGGGGGGGGGCGATACAATTTTAACAAAAGGGCCAGAATAATATGATGGTGTCTTCATTCATGCTGAACGCCCACAGAATGTCCAGCAGCGATATATTACATATGAAACATGCCGCTGTGGAATTTCTACAGGTCCTGATAGTTATTATTATTATTATTATTATTATTATTATTATTATTATTATTATTATTATTATTATTATTATTTGCTCACTTTCAGAACAAAGTGGTGTTCCCTGGAGTCTGAGTGACAACAAGTCTCCCCAGATTTCCAGTACTCTCCACCTCTATCGATTATCTTTGTAAAAGAATTTGCGTTATCGTAACAGCAGCTTACCATTGATTTCTCATTGGCGGCGACCATTGGTCTTCACTAGAATTTGGGTGGCAATAAGCCTCCCCAAGGTCCCAGTCCTCTTGGCACTTCTCCAGCGGAGGCCTGGCTAGTGCTTTCTCTCCTCGGTCTTTCCTTCCTCCTTGACCCTCATTATTTGGTGTGGTGCCTGTTTATGGTGACACTCACAGAAAAAAAAGGGGCTGTATTTTTTCAATTATACAGTTTCAGTTTTCATGATTCCATGTGATGTTCTTTTGGGTTTTGAATCCGTAGCTGTTTCTGTGTCCAGATTGTGTGTAGTTTGTGTGTGCATTTAGTCTTAATATTCAACGGGTTTCCTTAATATTTCTGCAGTTTTCATTATTGAAATTCGTTGTATCTTCTCTGCTATCCCTCGTATCACATCTCTCCCATTCTGTTTTCAAAGTTTTTTCAGTATCGTTCCTAGCGCTCCTACTATTAGTGGTGTTATCTTGACCTTTTTTTTTTCATTTTCCTTTTTTTTTTTCATTTTATTGTTGTTTAATTCTTATTATTACATAGTTGTTATTATTATTTCAGTACTTCTTATTGTTGTTGTCATTATTGTTGTTAATATTATTGTTATTATTATATACTTTTTATTATTTTTACCATTGTTGTTGTTATTGTGATTATTAACATTATTATGGTTATTATTGTTTTGATCATTGTTAATATTGTTAATTTATTTTTATTGTTGTATTTAGTATTATTTTCATTGTAATTATTATTATTATCATTAATATTATTATTATTATTATTATTATTATTATTGTTTTTAGTGTTATTATTATTGTTGTTATAATCTTTATTACTACAATTATTATAATTATTTTTGTTATTATTACTTCATTGTTATTATTGTTGTTATTATTATTGTTGTTAATATTAGTGTTGTTATTATAATCAATAATAATAATAATAAATATTATTATTATTATTATTATTATTATTATTATTATTATTATTATTATTATTATTATTATGCAAAGAGGGAGAAGAGAAATCTGAGTGCAGCATGGATCGATTACGGCATGGTTCCTCATTCATGGGTCCGTGAAACACTATTGATGATGAAGGTTGCTGAGAATGTGGTAGGGCTTTTGGAGGCAAGTATGACTCAATGGAAAACGGTGTTGACAGCAAACAGAGAGGTGATGGGTCAGGTTGGCATTAAACGTGGAATATTTCAAGGAGATTCATTATCTCCACTTCTTTTTGTAATGATAATGATGCCACTGAGCATCCTCTTGAAGAGAGAGAAACTGCGGTATAACTTTGGATCTGGTGGAAGACGCCTCAACCATCTACTGTTTATGGATGATTTGAAAATATTCGGTAGAAATGAAAAGGAAATGGAGAGACTGGTAGAGCTCATAGGTACATACTCGGAAGACATTGGGATGTTTGGGATTAGTGAATGTGCGGTGCTGGTGATGAAAAGACGAGTAAAGGTTCATTCAGATGGAATAGTGCTGCCAAATGGAGAAATCATGAAAGAAATAGAAGATACAGGGTATAAGTATTTGGGAGTGTTGGAGGGTGTAGGCATCATGAACAGAGAAATGAAGGAGAAAGTCCGGAAGGAGTATCCTAGAAGAGTGAAACTAATTGCAAAGTCGATACTGTATGGAGGAAACCTACTGAAAGCAGTGAACGCATGGGCAGTCAATGTTTTGAGATACAGTGCGGGAATTTTAAAATGGTCTGACAAGGATTTGCATGCCATGGATATTAAAACAAGAAAAGTTTTAGCAATGTTTGGTATATTTCACATTCAAAGTAGGGTAGCAAGGCTGTATCAAAAGAGGAAAGACGGTGGGAGAGGATTGAAAAGTGTAAACGATTGTGTTAGAACTGAGGAGATATCATTGAAGGAGCACATGGTTAGAAGTGAGGAGTGGATGCTTAAGGTTGTGGCCAATGAAGTTGAGGTATGTGAGATCAAGACGATTATGTAAAACGTATGGATAGAGAAAGGGTAGAGGAATTGGCTAGGAAGAAAATGCACGGAAGGTTCTTTCAGGATATAGCAGAAGTTGCTGGTGAAAGATCATGGCAATGGCTTAGAGCTGAGTATCTGGCTAAGAGTACTGAAGCTTTTGTTTGTGCAGCACAAGAGCAGGCATTAGGAATCTGATTGTTCAAAAAAGTGGTTCTAAGAGAGGAAATTGCTGCAGAATGCCGGATTTGTGGTAAGGCCTCAGAGTCAATTTTGCACCTTGCAGCAGGCTGTAGTGGATTATCCCAGAGAGAGTACCGTAAAAGACACGATCGCATGGGACTCCGGATATATTGGGAGGTCTGTCAGAAGGTTGGGGTGAGGTGTGCTGGAAAATAGTTTGAGGTGCTGCCTGATGAAGTGAGAATATGTGAGGATAGAAATGTAGAATGTATGTGAGACAAAAGTGTCATAACAACCAAGCAATTGGAACATAATCGTTCGGATTTGGTCGTCATTGACAAGGTATCAAAAAAATGGCAGATTGTAGACTTCTCAGTACCTTGGGACAGGAATGTTAGAGAGAAGGAGAACGAGAAGTGGAGCAATCATGCTCCATTAGCCTTGGAGATAAAGCGTATACACGGTGTTAAAACACAAATAATCCCGGTCGTAGTTAGTACGCTAGGAGTAGTATTAAGTCGTCTGGAAAGACGATTGAAAAAACTACGCATCCTCGATTTTTTACGCGACCTTTAGACTTCTGCTATTGTAGGTACCACCAACATCCTTAGGGAAATCCTTGATCTTTGAACCTCCTGGTTTGGAGCCGGGATTGAGGGAAATCCTCTGGAAATGAATCCTATCTGTTTCCAGGGAGACGTTGATAAACGAAATTAGAATTATTATTATTATTATTATTATCATTATTATTATTATTATTGTTTGTACTAAGCGTTTTCAGCCAGTCTATAATCAATCATCTCTCTCTCTCTCTCTCTCTCTCTCTCTCTATCTCTCTCTCTCTCTCTCTCTCTCTCTCAACAACTTGTGGTGTCTACTGAAGTCTGGGTAACAACAACTCTCACCAGATTTTTAACACCTTCCACCTCTTTTGATAACCTTTGCAAATAAATTTGCGTTATCGCAACAGCAATTGACTATTAATTGCTTTCTGGAAACGACCATTTGTCTTCACTAGAATTTGGGTGATAAGAAGCCTGCCTCAAGTACCAGTTTACTTCGCACTCATCCACTGACGTTCTGGTTAGTACTTTCTCTCCTAGATCTTTCCATCCTCCTTGACCCTTCACGACTATTTTTCATGGTGCCAGTAGATTTTTTTCCGGGTAACCATCCACTATAGTCGACAACTTTACTTTTTTAATCATATGATTGAATACTTTTAACATTGGCCTGAGGACGCTGTTCAAACGTTTTCACTGTCTGACATATGGTTTCTGTTTGGTGAAGATTGCTCAGATAAGAGTGGATATTTACCTGCATACACGAACACACTGATAACCTAAGGCCATTAGTTTGCCCAATGTGCAATGTAGCAGACCAAGCAGTTTCTTTCAGATGCCAGCGTTAGATAATAAAAATTCCCCTGCGTCTCCATTGACTTTCCAAACATATTTTTGTATAATGATTTCAATTAAAGTTTAAAATGCAAAAACCAAGTATTATTGTTCAGTATCGCCTTAAACAGAAACATTCATTTCGAACGCTGCCCTGTTTTATCAAAGAACATATGGTAGATTTTATACGCCGGGCCTTTGCGAAGATAAAACTTATAAAATACACTTATGACGTTAGGTTGTATAAAAATTAGACTGCTTCTTCTTTAATCGGATTTTTTCGATTATCGATCTCTGATACGTATTGGAGACATTCCGAGAAAAACTATCAAACAACACTTTCCGCCACATAAAGTACATTTTTATTACTTTTATTGGCTCGAAACAACGCATATTACCACTGGTGGGAGAGGAGTTAATGTAACCGGGAAAACCTGAGTGGGAAGTTTGGCAGCAATATGTTTTTTTTTTTTTTTTCAAATTACATTTTAATTTCCGCATATTACACAGTCGATGAAAAGACCTCTACAATAAGATTTGGCTACTATTTGGGTAGTTTAGGCATTTTTTAGTGGGGACTTATACAACTGTTGCAAGTGAATCGGAACACGTTCTGTGCAAGTGCACATGGATGCATCAATGCAATGTCAAAAACAGACGAATCAAAATACGGGCGCAATCTCTGCAAAAATATTATAGCAAACACAAGAAAGCAACATGCTCAGTCCATAAACTCCAAAGTAGAACAGAGGCTTGGTTCTTATAAGTTTGGACGTATAACAATGTCTTGAATAGTCCCCGATCCTGATCATGATGTACAGGTCTTAGGCGATTTTGTCAACATCTGACAAAACCAAACTCTTAGCATCAAACTCAATCCTATGCGATCAGGCCTACCTACCTCCCAAATTTAATCCAAAGCCCCAAAATAATCTGATTGACATCAACATATATGTTTGTAATGTTACCACACGCATCAAAAACTTTGTTGCTAGCAAAATCCAGTCAAAGTACTCAAAAAGTTTCAACTGGAACTCGCACCTATTCTTGCAAAGCTATCAAATCGATGGCTAAAAGAGAAATCCTTCTTAATACCTTATAAAACGTGATTAGTGTGTCCAATATTTAAAAATACTGGAGACTGGTCTTCTGTATCCTAGTACAGACTAATTAGTCTTCTGCATGTCATGAGTAGGGTTAGAACAACAGCATATTCTTTTCATCGATTTTACTCTCGAGTATATATCCGACAAAGACACAATCTACTGAGAACCACATCACTCTATAAAAAACATAAGATATCAATGGATATATACCAGAGAATCAAAACAAGTAAAAGAATATACTGTTGCCATAGCCCTAATCATTAGCAAGTTGCTTTAAGATGGGGTGGAGGTTAACATTGATGTGAAATATAGAAAGGTTGAACTTAGATGTGAAATATAAGGCGTTATCTCTTGGATGTAAAAGATTGGGATGGGGGGTTACATGGATGTGAAATATAGAAAGGTTGAACTTCGATGTGAAATATAAGGGGTTGTCTGTTGGATTTAAAAGATGGGGTGGTGAACATTGAAGTGAAATATATAAAGGTTGAACTTGGATGTAAAAGATGGGGTGGAGGTTAACAGTGATGTAAAATATGGAAAGATTGAACTTAGATGTGAAATATAAAGGGGTTATCTCTTGGATGTAAAAGATGTGTGATGGTGAACATGGATGTGGAATATAGAAAGGTTTAACTTAGATGTGAAATATAAGATTTTGTCCCTTGGATGTAAAAGATTGGGTGGGGGTGAACATGGATGTGAAATATAGAAAGGTTGAACTTAGATGTAAAATATAAGGGGCTGTCCCTTGGATGTAAAAGATGGGGTGGGGGTGAACATGGGTGTGAAATATAGAAAGGTTGAACTTCGATGTGAAATATAAGGGGTTGTCTGTTGGATTTAAAAGATGGGGTGGAGGTGAACATTGAAGTGAAATATATAAAGGTTGAACTTGGATGTAAAAGATGGGGTGGAAGTTAACAGTGATGTGAAATATGGAAAGATTGAACTTAGATGTGAAATATAAAGGGGTTATCTCTTGGATGTAAAAGATGTGTGATGGTGAACATGGATGTGAAATATAGAAAGGTTTAACTTAGATGTAAAATATAAGATTTTGTCCCTTGGATGTAAAAGATTGGGTGGGGGTGAACATGGATGTGAAATATAGAAAGGTTGAACTTAGATGTAAAATATAAGGGGCTGTCCCTTGGATGTAAAAGATGGGGTGGGGGTAGAACATTGGTGTGAAATATAGAATGGTCGAATTTACAAGTGTAATATAAGATTTTGTCCCTTGGATGTAAAAGATGGGGTGGAGGAGAATATGGATGCGAAATATAGAAAGGTTGACCTTATATGTGAAATATAAGGGGTTAACTCTTTGATGTAAAAAATGGGGTGGAGTGAACATACATGTGAAATATGAAAGGTTGAACTTAGATGTGAAATATAAACGTTTGTCCCTTGGATGTAAAAGATGTGGTGGAGGTGAATATGGATGTGAAATACAAAAAGGTTGAACATAGATGTGAAATATAAGGGTTTGTATCTGGGATGTAAAAGATAGGGATTGAGGTGGACATGGATGTGAAATATAGAAAGGTTGAACTTAGATGTGGAATACAAGGGGTTATCTCTTGGATGTAAACGATGGGGTTGAGGTGAACATGGATGTGAAATATAGAAAGGTTGAACTTAGATGTGTAATATAAGTGGTATGTCTTGGATGTAAAAGATGGGGTGGAGGTTAACATGGATGTGAAATATAGAAAGGTTGATTAGATGTGAAATATAAGGGGTTATCTCTTGGATGTAAAAGATGGGGTGGAGGTGAACATGGATGTGAAACATAGAAAGGTCGAACTTAAATGTCAAATATAAGATGTTGTCCCTTAGATTTAAACGATGCGGTGGAGGTGAACATGGAAGTGAAATATAGAAAGGTTGAACTTGGATTTGAAATATAAGGGTTTATCTCTTGGATGTAAAATATGGGGTGGAAGTGAACACGGATGTTAAATATAGAAAGGTTGAACTTGGATGTGAAATATAAGGGGTTATCTTGGATGTAAAAGATAGGGTGGAAGTGAACACGGATGTTAAATATAGAAAGGCTGAACTTGGATGTGAAATATAAGGGGTTATCTCTTGGATGTAAAAGATGGGGTGGAGGTTACGATTGATGTGAAATATGGAAGGTTGAACTTAGATGTGAAATATAAGGGTTTGTCCCTTGGATTTACACGATTGGGTGGGAGTGAACATGGATGTGAAATATAGAAAGGTTTAACTTAGATGTCAAATATAAGGGGCTGTCTCTTGGATGTAAAAGATGGAATGGAGGTGAACATGGATGTGAAATATAGAAAGGTTGAACTTTGATCTGAAATATAAAGGGTTGTTCTTTGGATGTAAACGATGGGGTGGAGGTGAACATGGATGTGAAATATGGAAGGTTGAACTTAGATGTGAAATATAAGGGTTTGTCCCTTTTATGTTAAAGATGGCGTACGGGTTACCATGGATGTGAAATATAGAAAGGTTTAATTTAGATGTGAAATATAAGGGGTTGTCCCTTGAATGTAAAATATGGGGTGGAGGTGAACGTGGATGTGAAAGGTTGAACATAGATGTGAAATATAAGATTTTGTCCCTTGGATGTAAAAGATGGTTTGGAGGTGAACATGGAAGGTAAATATAGAAAGGTTGACGTAGATGTGAAATATAAGGGGTTATCTCTTCGATGTAAAAGATGGGGTGGATGTGAACATGGATGCGAAATATAGAAAAGGTTGACCTTATAAGTAAAATATAAGGGGTTAACTATTTGATGTAAAAAATGGGGTGGGGTAAACATGGATGTGAAATATGGAAGGCTGAACTTAGATGTTAAATATAAGGCGTTATCTCTTGGATGTAAAAGATGTGGTGGAGGTCAATATGGATGTGAAATATAGAAAGGTTGAACTTAGATGTGAAATATAAGATGTTGTCCCTTGGATGTAAAAGATGGAGTGGAGGTGAACATGGATGTGAAACATAGAAAGGTCGAACTTAAATGTCAAATATAAGATGTTGTCCCTTAGATCTAAACGATGCGGTGGAGGTGAACATGGAAGTGAAATATAGAAAGGTTGAACTTGGATGTGAAATATAAGGGTTTATCTCTTGGATGTAAAAGATGGGGTGGAAGTGAACACGGATGTTAAATATAGAAAGGTTGAGCTTGGATGTGAAATATAAGGGGTTATCTCTTGGATGTAAAAGATAGGGTGGAAGTGAACACGGATGTTAAATATAGAAATGTTGAACTTGGATGTGAAATATAAGGGGTTATCTCTTGGATGTAAAAGATGGGGTGGAGGTTACGATTGATGTGAAATATGGAACTTGAACTTAGATGTGAAATATAAGGGTTTGTCCCTTGGATTTACACGATTTGGTGGGAGTGAACATGGATGTGAAATATAGAAAGGTTTAGATGTCAAATATAAGGGGTTGTCTCTTGGATGTAAAAGATGGAATGGAGGTGAACATGGATGTGAAATATAGAAAGGTTGAACTTAGATCTGAAATATAAAGGGTTGTTCTTTGGATGTAAACGATAGGGTGGAGGTGAACATGGATGTGAAATATGGAAGGTTGAACTTAGATGTGAAATATAAGGGTTTGTCCCTTTTATGTTAAAGATGGCGTACGGGTTACCATGGATGTGAAATATAGAAAGGTTTAACTTAGATGTGAAATATAAGGGGTTGTCCCTTGAATGTAAAAGATGGGGTTGAGGTGAACATGGATGTGAAAGGTTGAACTTATATGTGAAATATAAGGGTTTATTTCTTGGATGTTTAAGATGGCGTAGGGGTGATCATTGATGTGAAATATGGAAGGTTGAACTTAAACGTGAAATATAAGAGTTTTTTTTCTTGTATGTTAAATATGTACGTATGTGAACTATGTATTAGATTAATACATTTTTATGTGTTTTACTGCTAATCTACATATTTACATATTAAATTTCTTTCATGCAGAAAAAGTTTTGGAAATGATTAGGAAATGTTTGGAATTTTTCAAATTCCGATGTCAAATTTGATGACGTCAAAAATAATTATTAACCGGATCGTTACAAACAAATCTTTCATATTACATCATTTTCACACGTTTCTAGCACGGACGTCGCCATTTTTGCTACGTGTCTATTTCCATCAATTGACAAAATTTTCTGTGCCATGGAATGTCGAAATTTGGTAGCCATTTTGTAAGTTGAAGAAAGTAACTTTTTATTGCGTTTAATCTACAGATGTGACATCCTAGCTCTCTGTGTGTGTGCGTGTGTGTGCTTGGTACACTTAGTTTTTAAAACACGAATCATTAAAACCGTTAAAATCTTAAAAAATCTCTGTAACATAGCGCCGACGACTATGTGCGAACGCATGCGAAATGATGTCACCAGTTAAGAAAAAAAGTCATTGAAAAAGGAGGAAGAGGATGATTACGGGAGAGACGTTGAAAACGTTCGAGATCGCTGTCAGAGACATGAATAACGATCACGAGTGGGAAGTCACTGTCGTAACAATGAGAGAATAAATGTCGTTGTTACAAAGAAAAAGCCAGTTGAAGTTCTTTCCTATTCTTGCCTGTGGATGTTTGGCATCCGGTAGATTGTTCTATCTCCAGCTAGAGCAAAATGGTTAAAAAAAAATTTTTTTAAAGAGTCTATTCCTTTTTTCTATAACTTGCCTGTCTGATTGGACGATTGCTTTTCTATTTTTGAACAAGTTTTCCAATATAAGTATCATCACTTCGATGTGTTTGATCTTAGATATTTGAAAAGAATCTTATTTGCTTTATACATTTAATAACCGACGCAAACTGATGCGAAATCCTTGTTCGTGTGAGAGACTCACAATGTCTAACGTTTTTCGTCTCCAATTGATAATCTTGTATGAGACGTCGAGTCAACAGAAGACGATGTTCGTCCGATTAACTGAGGCGCCTTTTGGTATAAAGCTAAACATTCATATGATTGTCAAACTATTTTTTCTTCACCAAATAAACGTGCAGTAATACAACGATTTAATCAGTAAACTTTTTGTTTGTAAAGGTTTATATGATAGGGTATTACACTGATACTAGAGCTAATATATTGGGGAAAAAAGTAATGAGTTCAATCAACAATCGATAAACTGGACTAGTTCGTTTATCATACATATATATATATATATATATATATATATATATATATATACGTTTTTACCATTTTCACTATATATATATATATATATATATATAGAGAGAGAGAGAGAGAGAGAGAGACAGACAGACAGACAGACAGACAGAGAGGGGGAGAGAGAGACAGACAGAGAGACAGATATAGAGAGACAGACAGACAGACAGAGACAGACAGACAGACAGACAGATATAGATAGATAGATAGATAGATAGATAGATAGATAGATATTGACTAGCAAGGAGACCTGGGAATAAATAATGAATAATGATCAACGAATGTTTCACACTTCCAAATCGATAAAATCACCCATTTTTCAATCAAATCGATTAATTGCCTGCTCTAGTTGGGGACCCATCGCGATGAACCGGGAAGAAGCTTCACGTACCTTAGTCCTCAATAAATTGTAGTCTACATTGCAGTGTAGAGAATCTACTGTTGATTTTGTAAAATTATTTTATATATATATATATATATATATATATATATATATATATATATATATATATATATATATATAGTGGTGTGAATTAACGTTTAAAATGCAGAAGTCAAGTATGATTGTTCAGTTATGCTTTAAACAGAAACATTCATTTCGAAAGCGCTCCTATCATATCAAGCAATCTACTGTTGATTTTATATGTCTGGACTTACTGCTTGTGTGTTGATAAAAGCTTGAATTTAAATGAAAAAGTCGAGTATCATGGATCAATTGTGCTTTAAATACACCCATTCATTTCGAACGTGCCCCTGTGATATCAAAGAACCAATTGTTGATTTTATGTGTTTGGCCTTTCGGGTTTGTGTGATAATAAAACTTCTCAAATGCGCTTCTAATGTTAGACTGTGTAAGGTGTTAACTTTGGCCAAAATCGCCTGTTCCTTCTTTCTATCTTTTTATGTCGATTATCGATACAAAACCCATCTAAGAACACCGCAAGGCACATAAAGTGCGAAATTTCATAAGAATTGGCCGAGCCTTTGTGGTACAAAATTTAATAATAGCTTTTTTTTTTTAGTTTGAGGGGAAAGTGAAAAAGGCCGTTGATAAAAACGATTTGATAGTAAATTGATAAATTAGCGATTAAAAAAAAGAAAACAGAACTTAAAATAAACCTCGAGACGTCTTTCGACCGATACATTATCAAGAGAAACCATAGGCGAATACGATTTAAAACGAAAATATTAGTAATTATCGTTTCAATTTTTTAAGCGTGGGTGGAGAAATGGAAAATAGAATAAAAAATCGTCGCCAATATCAGGATATTAAAAAAAAAAATCCAGGCATAATATCGACAGAATGTAGGCAGATAATTCATCTATAGATACACAAATTTATACGAGTATAAAAAAATGCATATATATATATATATATATATATATATATATATATATATATATATATATATATATATATATATATATATATATATATATATTAGAGCTCTTTTAATAACTCTAATTTGTGGGGAAGCTCTTTCTGCCTACAGAGCGAATGTTTACACATCGTAACACACAAGGTTTCCAAGATATTCAGTAAGTGTTTAGAGCGAGCCCTGTGTACGATACGAAAGCAATTATCCGAATAGGTATCTCCACACAATTTATTATCAAGCAGATGCTGACCGGTCGCCGACTTGTGGATCGGTGAATGCCTGGATGTGCTAAGTAAACGCCCGGATGTATTCCTTAAACACCCGAATGTGCTAGTCGATATATTCTTGTTGGACATGCACGACTTCTGAACTCGTGCAGGTACATGTTGGGCCAGTCTGACCCCCCATGTGCTGAAGAGTTCGACTGACATTTAAATACATAAAGACTAAACTTTTGTCCAGTGTGACGAAAACATCTTTCTGAAAAGCCGAGAAAGCCGTCCTAGTACCAAATACCTCACGGGGTCGCACCGCATAGTAACAGTGAGACACCACAGATCTAATCCTATCAGAGAAACCCTTACTGATGGAACCAAAAAAGGGAAGCTTTAAATAAACCGGACATTTAGGTGGCCCAAAGAAAATGTCAGTATTTGATTGCGCAAGTTTTTTAAGAATAAACTTGAAAATGATACCCTAAAGGAAATCATTCTTAATGAGTATATCGGTTATTTATTTTTTTTTTCAGCTTCTAATTTACTGGCCGTGCAAATCATAAGGGCACGGTGAACTAAAGTTTTAATCAAGCTAATTTTCTTACTCGTGGGGGCAAAGGAATTCCAACTAATATACAGGCCCGTGAAAGTCGGTTTCCTGTATATTGTGACAGAGAAATTGTTTTTTGTCCTTTCTACCGAAACATCCAAGAAGGGAAAAGAACCATTATGCTCCTCCTTGATGGTGAAGTGTTGTGCTGGGTGGAGATTATTTAATTGCAAGAAAAATTCACTCACTTCATGGCGGGGCTTTAAAATCACAAAAGTATCATCAAGATATTGCCAACAACATAAGAGTCTAGTAACCCGAGTGAATAAAGCAGATTCCTGGAAAACTAGGAAGATATTCGCTAAGATACCATTCAGAATACTGCCCATTGCAACCTCATTAACCTGCTGTTATATTTCATGTTTAAAGCTGAAACTGACCGACTTAGTAGCCAGTTCCGTGAGTTCCAGAAAAAATATTTTCTGGAAAAGCAGGGGAGTTAGTGTGCTACGATACAGCATATCGGCTCATATTTGTATGGGTTCCATATAGGCTAGTAACATCCAAAGAACAAAGAAAGATTGCGGATTACATTCCAGTTCACGCATAGCAGCGGCGAAACATAACGAGTCAATTACTTGATAATTTGTTAAGCACTGGTTCAAGGATCTCGGCCAGCCACTTTGCAAGTTCATGTTGAGCTGATCCAATCATGGATAAGATGGGCCTCAAGGGGACCCCATCCTTATTGATCGTGGACAGAGATTAGAATCATTAGAATCGCTGCGGGCCCACAAGTCGGATCCTAAAAACTGTTTTGAAGTTTTACTTCAGTACTCAAAGTGTTGTCTTTTGAAATGTCAACTAGCTTCTTAAACTTAGTACGATCGTTCAGAATATTTAACATTTTCTGAGTGTAAACATTACTGTTAAGGATGACCACACCGGCACCCTTATTCGGTTTAGCAATATAAATATCATTATTAGACTTAAAAAGTTTGGCGGCTTGATGGTGGATCTTGTTCCATGCAAATTCTTGTGTGTTGATAGAAGAATTGGTGAAACTGTATGCGAGTTTAGCTAACTTTGCCTTCATATAGAGGGAATCACCATTCGACCTGGATTCATGGTGGTTAAGCTGGGAATGTAATACCTCAGATTCAATAAAAATATTTTCTTTATCAATACCCACATTCATACCTCTGGCTACTTTATCCGTGTGGGATAGAGAAACATAAGAGAAACTGAATACGTGTCGGTCAACCTCGATCTCAACACCATGCCTAGCACGAATAAACATATCAATACATCTCTGATTTTGTGCTACGAAACAGTTACTGTCAAAAATTATGAATGTCAACTAAATAAAAGAAATAAATTGTAAGATGGTCAACATCATGAAATTTGGAATATAAACTTTTGTCATTTCTTCATTACATATATATATATATATATATATATATATATATATATATATATATATATGGTGACTGACACTTCTTTACAAAAGACGGCCAACCCTCACGCTACGATGGCGTGTGAGTGAGTCCGCATATGATTCCACATAGCCCCACCCGGCCTGCACAGTTTGCCGCATATTCTGCAGGATAACCTTGTTGGTGACCGCCCCCTCCCTCCCGTGCTCCCAGTTCATGTCCCGCGTGCGTAGTTCCATGACTCTTGAGGCCTGCCTTTGACAGGCACACCCTGCCGCATATCCCGCACGAGTACGCGGGGTTGAGATCAAAGTCCTCTGTATCCTCTCGCTTTCGTAAGGCTCGCTTTATAGTGGCGTGCTCAACTCTCAAAACCTCAAAATTCTCACATCCCGCGTAGACGTAGCGCCTCCAACTTTCCCGGTCTTCAGCTATCTCTTCCCACCTTGTTATTTCTATGCCAAGTGCCCGCAGGTTTCCCTTAACTACATCTTTGTACCTTTTCCGAGGTTTGTGATTGGGTCGTTTGCCACATTCAAGCTCCCCATAGAACAATTGCTTAGGTATCCTATAATCCTCCATTCTCACTACGTGACCCGCCCATCGAGTCTGGTTTCGAAAGACTCGAGCCTCTATGCTGAATGTGCTCGCCATCTTGAGCACCTCTTCATCGGACAAGAGAGCTTGTTTGGTGACATTAAATATCCTGCGTAAGCATGTCTGGTGGAATCTTTCCAGAGCCTATATATATATATATATATATATATATATATATATATATATATATAAAGAGAGAGAGAGAGAGAGAGAGAGAGAGAAAGAAAGAGAGATAAAATATGAGTACTTTTTTCGGTCAACCCTTCGTTATCAGCAAAAGAATGGTAAATAATTACAATATAGCGGCAACAAACAGAACTATTCTATCGAACAGACCCGAAAGTAAAAACGGAAAAAACAGAACAATATAACAGGATTAACCGTTTCCAAGAGAATACATAGTTCTTGTAGCAAATGAACGACAATCGAGGAAATCGAATCATTATGATTCCAACACAACTCGAGATCAGTAGAATATGGAGGGCCGATACGCAGACACTACGGTCTACTGTTTAAAAAGGGAACAACGATGAAAATGATTTGAAAGGAAAAGAATAAGTATCGATACTGAAGGTAACCGTGACGCGTTGAGTCGCAACCTCAACCATTGTTTATTCTAATTTGGTTTCGTTTGAAACTTCATAAACTATAACATCTGTTTCTGAATTTTTGAGATGAGGATAATTTTTGTTATTTGTATTATTCTGAACTATTCGTCTCACATGGAGCGGTATTCGTACAACGTTTCGGCCGACGTATTTTCCGAATGATACATCGGCCGAAAATTTGTGAAAATAATACTTAATATGAGAGTAATGGTTTGAATAGTACCAATAATAGGAATGTGGTATCTGTTAAGACAATCTTGATGCATAACTAAAAAATACTAAACCTCTTTACTTTTTATATTATTATTATTATTATTATTATTATTATTATTATTATTATTATTATTATTATTATTTACTCATTTTACTTTATATTATTACTAGCAAAGATACCCGTGCTTCGCACGGAGCTTTGTTGCGCACTCGGGTACCAAAATCTGTGGGCACCTTTCCAGTAAGTTGATGTTGTAAGAGCAACGATTGCATAAGGTGATTAACATTTTAACTACCTCTTGTAGTGACTGAAATTCAATCAGGAACTTCACAAAACATTTTCATCAAAAAGGAAGGTTACTTGATGTTACATAGTAAATTTTTCATTGAAGTCATTTTCAACTCTTGCTTAAATTTTATCTTGCACATTCAATACTAAAAACTTACCACAATCAGATCATGTCAGTTTTTCCTCATATCCATTTCTCGAACTTTTCACTAAAGAGCCTCAGGGTAAACTACATTTCTGCTGCTTTGATTTGGAGCCAGAATGTAGAGTTTTTCTGAACTTCCTGTCCGGCTGATGGAGACGTAGAACATACCGTGACTGAAGCAGTCTGATGTCAAGTCTACGCCAATGGTGTTAAATGTCTGACCTTGACTTTTGTTTATGCTCATTGCAAAACACACCTTCACAGGAAATTGGAGTCTCCGGAATTTAAATGGAAGTACTGAGTCCGATGGAACTAAGGGGATCCTTGGCAGTAGAACGGTTTCGCCTTTGTAGGGACCACAGGAAATGGTGGCCTCAAGTACATTGGTGTGCAATCTGGTGATAACACATCTGGTTCCGTTTGTTGTTTTTGGCGGTTCCAAGGATCGAAGAATCATGATTGGCGATCCAATTTTGAGATTTAAAATGTGTGGAGGCATTCCAGATATCTCCAAAGAGTTTAAAAACTCCACAGGGTAGTGAACAGCTTCATATTCATTAGTAGCCGAATCAACTGACTTGTATTGCTTTGTGTCTCCTGGAAATTCATCCATTATTGAATTGTTCAAATGATTCACATTGCTGTTTAATGGCAAAATAATAGCCCTCTCAGCAAGCCAATCCGGTGATTTTCCATTGTTTTGCAGGTCTGGGTACACTTTGTCTTTCAGTTGCTTCTGATTACCGACACATTTACCAAGCGCAGTTGGAATCTTAATTGTGTCAGGTGAAGAAGTGATAGGAAACTGACCATTACCGATTTGGAGAAGCAATTTTGAGAAGTCTGCTGCAGCTGTGCTATCAGAGATATAGGCTCTCATATTAGTAGTCAGTCTCTTCACTATAACGTGCCTCCAGAGATAGGATTGTTTCAAACTTGCATTGACAATGTTAGCCCTTGTGCCATTTTTAACCACTGGGAGGATTTGACGGAAATCACCGCAAAATAAGGTTGGAATGCCACCCATGGGATTCTTGTTTCCTGTGATGTCTTGCAGTGTTCGGTCAATTGCTTCATAAGCACTCTTGTGCGTCATTGGGGCTTCGTCTACAATGATTGCAGAGGTGTCTCTAATTACATTTGCCAAGGCTGAGTTACCAGTAATTTTGCAAACTGGCTGATCCATTCGATGAGTATCCAAGGGTACTTTAAAAGTGCTGTGAAGAGTGCGGCCACCTTGTAGTAGAGTAGCAGCAATGCCACTGAATGCTGTTGCAAGCACAATCTTTCTCATGGATCTAATCTTTGCAAGGATCAAATTGATTACAAAAGTCTTGCCCATACCACCTGGAGCATCAAGAAACATCATGTTTTTGTTCATTTCACCTTGTGCTTCCAACATTGCCATGAATGAATTGTAAACTTCTCTTTGAGAATCGGTCAGTTTTTCTTGCATATTTTCTGCTTGTAGGGAAGTTCTTCAAGATTATAAGTAACTTCACGTTGATACTCTCTCGCGAGTCTTTCATCTCTCCCTTGCATTGGTGCAGGTAATCCATAGCTTGCCAATGGTTGACCGCACATAAGGAGAACTTTTTCTTCAATTAGACAAAGAGTTTTATTGTAGATGTCCTCATTAAAATCTGCTTCTGGATTGTTAACTTCTTGCCTGTATCTGTGAAGAATGTCTTCAGATATTACATCACGAAAAGCCATCCAGATCTCAAGAGGATTTCTTGGCTCACAGGCTGTTAAAATTATCACAAATAGGCTTCGCAAATTTGAAAGTGATTGAGTGGCACTTGCCTCTCCTACTGCTTGATGCAAGTGATGGTCATTTTCTAGAAGGCCTCGAGCAAGGCACGCTGCTCTGTATGTTTCAAACACCTGACCATTGTATGCTCGCAAATTTTGAAATGAAGTTGGACCAGCAACCTCATTGAGCAACAGGTGTAAGAAATAACACTCCCCTGCTTTTGGACTAATCGTGTAGATTCTCCCAATGCATGGTGCCTTCCATACATCATCATTTTCAGTACCTTCAACTTGTACCCCACGCATTCTTCTCATCCATTTCTTTGTCGATTTGTTCCAAGTGTAAAACTCAGGGACTTCTACGTATTTGAGACCCCTTGCAAAGTCATCCTCATGGCAGAGTTGAAAAAATGCTGTCAAAGTTGTGGCAGGCGGTGGACCTTGGGCTCGTTCCAGAGCAGTATCAGCTGAGAACATGACACGCTGCCCATTTTCAAGATGAACAGAAAGTTGTACAATTGGGGGGAAATGTTCATGGATGGGATGTTCCAATATCCTCCAGGCTGCCTCTGAACTGCCGACATACCTTGCATTCTGGAACTGCTGGATCTCATCCACAATGTGACTTTGTACTTGGCCTTGTTGGTTAGCTGCTCCATCAGTTCTTTGTAGTTCAAACACTGCTTGATCACATCCTTTATTCACGTATTTGAGGACATATTTGATGCTTTGGATCGAGCTGCAAATTTCTACGTTAATGTGAGCGTTGAACTGCTGAAGGAGGACCTTGTTGTACGGAACAATCCACTGGTTTGTTATTTCTTGATTAACATACCGACGATTTCTCTTCATCCTTATTGTACCAGTCTGGCCTCTATCTTCTGGTTTTCTTCGCCTGTACTTGGGGTAAGAGTCTTGGCCTTGCTTGGTACACTGAAGAAATTCTTTTGGGTATTTTTTGGAACATTTGTTGTCCATCATACATGGACAATTTGGATTAAATGGTCCACAAGGTCCATGCACCATATATGCCATCACTTTAGCATGAAGATCAGGATCTTCCTCTTTGTCAGGGATCTCTGCAGATATGCAGAGATCCATTTTTTCTGGTAGAAGTTTGTCCTCTGGGGCCTGCCAGGTGAGGATGTGTGCATGCGGCAGTCCTCTTTTTTGATATTCAATACTGTACAGGAAAGCCCTCAACCTGCCAAATCCTCCCTTTTTAATAAATTCAAGTAACTTTTTTAGCTTCTGCCTGAAAACCCTGGCAACAATATCTGGACGATCCTAAGGGTCTTGCCCTTGAAGACAATTTTCTGTAATTTCTGTCCACTTTGGATTTGTTGTGAACGTGATGAAGAGGTCGGCTCGGCCCATTCGCCGAACATATGCCATGGCATCACTTTGACGCTCAAACATGTATCGAGGGCCTCCTGTATAAGTTGCCGGAAGTACAACTCGTTGACCAAACTGTTCTGGATTCCCATCCTCCCTAAGAATTGAATCTCTCAAGTTGCTATAATTGTCAGCTCTCAGGGTCTGTTGCTCACGCCTCAGGAACTGTAAACGTTCTGTTTCAATCTTGCAGTACACATCCACCAGCCATTGTTGAAATAGCCTTCGGTACCAGAGAAAATAGTTTCCAGGCCGAGTCATTAAATGGTACGAATAAAATTGCTGTTGGGTAACTTTTCGCCCATTGGATGCCTTCATGTAGATGTTGTAAGATGGAGAACCATAGGGGTACATTAACGGATACATTAAAGTATCGTAGAGGGGATGTAGTTCGGAGATCCATTTTAATGTATCATTTCTAAAACGCAAGACAATATCCCGGTTAGCTGTTGGTTCATTCTCCATTAATATTCCAATCTCATACGTTGTTGTTGGAGCATTGAATCGCCGTGGATGCTCTTCTTGCGGCCTTCGGTCTTCCCTTATGACAACTTTATGTTCTACCAAGTGTTCTTCTTCAATCCTCTCCTTTGTTGTTTTCAGCTGACAAATAAAGCTGTTGTTCTCATGTAAAAATTCAGTCAGACTTTGGAGAATGTCTCTATTGAGTCTACTGTCACGTCCCCGATTATGTAGTTCCTCTTCCAGACTATCCAAGAAGTAGACTTGAATAAACTTTGCTGTTTCATCTTCAGGTGGTAAAAGACTCCCAATCTGGTGGCAAACCTGGCCTCGAATTCTAAAAGAAGGATTCCACCCATGTACTGCCGCAATTTTGTGACCAAATGATGTCATTGCAAAACAATTGTTATAACTGCGTAGATTTTGCAGAAAATCTTTAGAGATGGGACCATTGCCGGAGAGCAAATCTTGAAGCAACTGAGGCAGTGGTGGAAAGCTATCAAGCACAACTTTGCCAGAAGAACAACAACAACCAGGGGTTTCTCCTTTAAATTTTACAGCTGAGCAATGTTGACATACTTTGTCCATTTTTCCTATATCAGCTGTAGTGAGAGAGTCATTTTTGTTGTAGAGCAATCCTTTTCTATTGCAGTGTTCTATTTCATGGTGTCTCAAAGCAGTCATTCGTTGTCTAGCTGCCTCGTTTTCTGTCAATTGCTGGGGCAAAGTCATACTCTCTCTCCATGCAGCCTCTCGTTGTTGCCCTTGGTATAGGCGAAAGCTTCGTTGGGTTTCCGATTCATTCTGATGTCGTTGAGCCACTCTCAACTGACCTTGTGTACGTCTACTTACCTCATATAATTCATTCGATCGTAATATTGCTTCTCTTTCCAGTGCATATCTTTGCCTTTCTTGAATTTCATCTTGTGATGAATTTAACCGCCTTACAGCATGTCTAGTTCTGTCAGCTTCACGTTGGGTTTCTCTTTCCAAATCTGACAGTCTTGCTCTCCTTTCTCTTTGACGTATCCTGTTAAGTTCTAGACGTCTTTCTCTATCTGAATTGTTTTCATTGGAGCGAATTGCAGCAACTCTTAGTCTATTAGCTTCCAATCTTTCCATTCTTTCTTCCTCGCTTTCGTTTCTACTTCGTTTGGGTGGCATAATTTCGGTTTTAAACGGAATTGTTTAACGATATTAATGATTGTAAATTAATTAAGCGTAAAGGAAATGTATACTAACTGAAATGGACGAACTATAAATAATATTTCTGAATAGTACAATTATAAACAATTATATTGTACCTATTTACTATGCCTCCCCACGGGACAGAGTTAGACACCAGGGTCGTTTTTTAACGTGGAGAAAAGGTACAAAAATAAAAATTGTCTCAGTCGTGAAGGATTTCTCCTCCACCGAAAGAGAACAAGAAAATGAAGTGCAGCATCTGAAGAACAGATACTACACTTTGATCTTGACCAAAAGGAATGAATAAAAGCGACCTACGTGTGACTCATTACTTCCGGGTGTAAACGTCACAGTCTAAAAGTAATAATTAAAAAAAAAAAGTAAATGTAAAATAAATGTAATACCAACTTAGGTTAACTAAGTAAACAGTACAATTAAAACAGTTCTATTAAAACAAATAATTACTAAGATCTAGGTAATTGTTAGTCTCATTGTTATGGTTTTAAAGAAAAAAATGTGTAAAAAAAGTTCTGCTTTTGTGAGTACGTGTATTTCTTTTAAATTACATAACCTTTTTATTTTATTATTTATATCTCTTTTAAATTTATATATTTTGTTAGTAAACTGGAAGAAATTCAGTTGAATAAAACCTTGTTCGTGTTCTTTACGTTAAACTCATATTTTTATAAAAGGTTCATCCGGTTTAAAGAAAGCACTAAGTTTAAATAAGACTGGAAATAACTAATTCAATATATAAATAGAAAAATGAAATAAATATAAGCTTTAAGTCTTAAGATAGTAATAATCAAAATGTAATAAATTATTTGTAGTTCAAATCTATGATAAACAGGCTTTCGAAATAGGTTCGACCAGAAAGATTAAATTGGAACGAAATTATAATCTCCGTGCCATTTTCAAAACAACCCCACAAAAGTAACGATATCCTGCAGTTGGTTAAATGACAATGGTTGTAAGAAAAATGTAAAAGAAAATGCGCTTATCTGTTTATTTTGACCTGTTTTATTTAATTAAAAAAAAATTGGCTATAACTGGAAGAGAGCGTTATGTTTTGGGGGTTGTTTAAAAAATAGAATGGAAATAAAGTTAGTTCCGTTTTAATTGTGTTTAATTGCGGCAAGCGCTAACAAAATCGAAAAATCACTGTTTACATTCGAAATGTTAACTTTTATAGGTTTACGGGTTTGCTGACAAGGCTGGGGGTGTTTAATACAATTATTTTACTAAATTGATTTTTTTCATTTAAAAATAAAATTATTTATTTTTAAAAAAAGTTTTATTTTAAAATATTTGTTTTTGTTTATTTATATAAAATTACGATAGTTGAATTGTATTCTTTCAATTATATTGGCAAGTAAAATATAAAAGATTAAAACGGAACGAAATTGAAATTTCCATTACATTTTCAATACAATCCCAAAACATAAAGCTTTGCTCGCCAATGAATTGTTTTGATAATATACGTAAAGTGAAATAAATCGAATATAAAATTAAATGAAAATATATTAAATAATTAAATGTTAAATAGATTTTGTAAATAGTACAGTTGAAATGATTAGAATATTTCCAATATGTAATAAGGTGGAGGTAATTAGTTAAAGAGATTTAATATAATGTGATATGCAAATGAGCATAAGTCATTCGATATGGGGGTGGTTTGTAGACTAGTATATAAAGAAATTAGGCCTAGATTCTTATGTCTCCTATAACAGAAACATCCTAAAATGGGTTCTAATGTTTCTCTACCAGGAGAGATCTACCCTCTTACCTCCTTTATATTTCGTTGATGATGGAGAGCTGTACACACAGACAGAAACACACGAACCCTATTACTTTATAAAAATATAGACTAGCCTGGGTGCCCGGCGTTGCCCGGGTGTTTGTAGGTTCGTGTTGAGCAAAAAAATAAGTTGTAGCGGGCAGGCCGGCTCGAATCCGTACCGCGAAGGAGGAAAAGAAAGTGTAAAAAAACGTGACGCGTTAGCTGCTGCGCCCATCGTCAAACTGGAAGTTACGTAGGTTCAAATTAAGGCTAGACAATCGAAAAGAGGCGATAACTTTCGAAAATATCGGCGATAAAAGCGACCCCTCTCTGTAGAAAAGTGACCAGTTGAGGGTGAAGGAATTAATGTTTTTGGCCAATTTTTCGATATTTGTCTTCCAAAAGGTCGACTTTAAAATGATACCCATCTCGTGAAAATCCGTCGCATCTGTCGAAAGTTTTTGCGAGACATACATACATACATACAGACATAAATTTAAACTGACAGGTGAGATTTATATTATAGATTATCATTTACCCACGAGGAGTAGTTACACAAATCATCATCAAAGATTTCTCTTTAAGTACAACCTGTGGTGTTCTCTGGAGTTTGAGTGATAATAAGTCTCTCCAGATTTCTAGTACTTTCCACCTCTTTCGATAATCTTTGCAGATGAATTTGCGTTATCGCAACAGTCGTTTACCATTGATTTCTCGTTAGTAGCGACGATTGGTCTTCACTGGAGTTTGGATGACAATAAACTTCCTGTAAGATCGCAGTTCTCTTTGCACTTATCCAGCGGAGGTCTGGCTAGTGCTTTCTCTCCTCCATGATCTTCTTCAACTCTTTCGTATGGTGCCTGTTGATGCTAATCTATCGTTTGGGGGAAGGGGAGTTAACTTACAATTATTTTTTTAGCTTTTTCTGCTTCCATATGGTGTTGTTTTGTGTTTTACCTCTGTAGCCGCTTCTATATTTCCGGTTTGTGCCTGTACCTCATGTGTATTTGTCTCTGCATTCAAGTGCTTTATTTAATATTTCAGCTGATTGCATCATTGTTATCCGGTGCATTTTTATGATTCTAATCTCTCCCATTTTTTTTCATGTTTTTTCTTGATTGTTTCTAGTGCTCCTACTATTATTATTTTTTTATTTTTTTTTTTTTTTACACAGTGATCACCACTTATCAAGGCCCGGAAGCCACTCAGGGATAAGGGTTATTGCAAGTACATTACGTTAGTGTGGAGATTTGATGAAGTGTTTACTTAAGGGGGCGGTTCATTAGGAATTTGTTAACATTAGACTTGAAGACATCCAAGTTGTAGTTTGGAGGGAAGCAGGCGGACGGAACAGAGTTCCACAGGCGTGCAGTTCTAAGAAAGAAGCTTTGTTCATGGAATCCGCGTTTTGATTTAGGCACAGATATAGAGTGGGGGAAATTTTTCACAGTGGATTCAGCTAGACGGGTGTTTTTCGTGAAAGATTGGCGAGAGGGGACCAGGGATTGGAGTTCAGACGAGCGCCTGCCATGAAAATAATGATAAAACAAGGATAGGCACGCAACGTCTCTTCTGTGGGAGAGGGGTTGCAGGGTAGAGAAAAGGGCATCCCCCACTAAACCACGAAGTCTATTTTGTACTCTGTCAAGGCATGATAGGCTGTTTTTGGCAGCTCCTGCCCAGATATGGCAACAGTATTCCATCCTTGGACGTACTTGGCTTTTATATAGATAGAGAATTGCATCAGTAGTGAGATATCTTCTGGAGTGGTAGAAGGATCCCACCATCTTTCCAGCGACCTTGGCAACAGACTTGATGTACGTGTTCCATTTCAGATCAGGAGTAAAGGTCAAACCCAGAAGCTTGTCAAAACACGGGGCCTCACCCAGACGAGAGCCATCCATCACAATTGATGCCAGCTGGGGATCAGAGCGTTGATGATGTAAGGATAGGAGTTTGGTTTTGGATGCATTAAAGGTAACCAGCCACATCTTCCCCCACTGAACCACGCGCTCGAGATCAGAGGAGAGAGAATCAGAGAGAACTTTGTCATTTACAGCCTTTGATGTGTTGCCGTAGATGGTCGTGTCATCAGCATATTGGTGTTATCTTAACTTTCTTCATCTTCCATATCTCTTTGAGGTCTCTGAACAGTTCTGTGGATTTGCTCAGTTCCTCTGTCTCCTTGATCCTCACTCTGTGGTCTGCTGGAACGGCAAAATCTACAATCTGGCAAGACTTTTACTTCTAGTTAACTATTATTCTAGGGTTATAATCAGGATTCGGTTCTGGGGTTCGGGAAGGAGTGAGTCACTCTCTCGACAACAGCTCGTTTCTGTCCTCTTCTTTTCCAATCGACCACACCTGGCCTCTCGCCACCAATGTCACACCGCACAATCCGAACGTCAGCAATACAAAATTCTTTTCAAGAGATGTTCACGATTCTTTTCTCTCTGCTGCCCCAGGGAATTTTTCCCTGCTTTTATATCCTCCTATCTAGAAAAAAAAAGGAAGAGACAGGAAAAAAAAGCTTCTCCCATCATGCTCTGCCTTCCCAAGATGCCCTTCGCGTATACAAATGCGCTGGTCATCCTTCCCTTCTTCTTTCCCAAAGAGCGATGCAGATACGTCCGGTACGTTTCTTTTTTTTCTTCTTCTTTTCTAACCATATACCCCACAATTATTATTATCATTATTATTATTATTATTATTATTATTATTAATAATAATAATAATAATAATAATAATAATAATAATAATAATAATAATAATAATAATAATGCGGAGAATAACACAAGACAATATAACGAAGAAGCGTTACAGGGAATGAAGAACACCGAAATTACAGATCTACATGTTCTACCCCCCCCCTAATCATGCATCTCTCTATTGTTTCACCAGCGTTTCCCCCCAAGAAAAGTGATAACAAAGAGCCGAGAAGAGTCAAGGAGGATGGAAAGACCGAGGAGGGAGCACTGGCCAGATCTCCGCTGGACAAGTGCGAAGAGAACCGGGATCTTGGGGAGGCTTAGTGCCACTCAAATTCCAGTATAAACCAATGGCCACTGCCAGCGAGAAATCAATGGTAAGAGGCTGTTGCGATGATGCAAATTTATTTGCAAATGCTATCGAAGGAGGAGAAGAGAGCTGGACGTCTGGGAAGACTTGTTGTCACTCAGCTTCCAGAGAACACCACAGGTCTCCAATCAGATCGTTTGCTGATTCGTGTGAAAGCTCCAGGTGAGCCAATAATAATAATAATAATAATAATAATAATAATAATAATAATAATAATATCTTTATCATCATTATCATCATCATCACCTCTGTTCAGTCTCGAGAAGCAATGGATAACCCCTGTAAGGGTGGCTCCGCGTGTAATTGTGAAGAACGTGGTGCGTAATCTACAACCACATCGTTCCTGAGTAAGTGCTGCTTATTTCTAATCGTAAGGAGAAATCTAGGACGACAGTGTCGAGATAAGCGGGGCGCGCATACGGCACGTTGTATTTCCCAAATGGCCACCCATCTTAGTATTGACCAGGCCCACCGTCGCTTAACTTCGTTGATTTATCGATAACGGAGTGTCAACATAATCAATCCGTGTTTTATTATTATTACATAGAAATATTATTTTATCTCTCTCGTGTGTGTGTATATGTGTGTGCATATGTGTGTGTATATATATGTGTATATGTGTGTGTGTGTTTGTGTGTGTGTGTTTGTGTGTGTGTGTTTATGAGAGAGAGAGAGAGAGAGAGAGAGAGAGAAAGAGAGAGAGAGAGAGTCGCTCAAAATGAGTCTTCAAATTTATCTTAGTCGTCTCACACACGTGGGGATTTAGTTTGAAGCACCGAGTTTTCACTGTGATTCCTTAGCCTCCTGATATGCTTGTGTGAACTAACAATTGCGTGAATTACGTTTGGAGTTGAGAAAACTGAAATACAGATTGACATGAATAAAATAAAAACAAATAAAATAAGGAAAAGTTTAGGAAATAAACATGGCGGCAACAACAAAAATGCGATAAAAAAAACATGTTTCTTTAGGACCATTACGTAGAACGAGGAAATATGACTGCCAATGCATGTATATAAGTAACGAAATCTATATATCTATAAAAGTGAAAATGCCTGTATGTGTGTGTCTATGTACACTTCCCTACCAAATAACTCTGTCAATTTTCAGTCTAGAGACTCGAAATTTGACATAAGGGGTATTGAGATTTGGGAAAATCTCCTTAATCAGGTTTCGGCTAGAAATTTGGCTGTCAAGGGGTAAAAGTTCAACGATTTGACCTTTGAAAACTCTACCTAACACCTCCGCCAATTTTGGCTCTAAACACTTGAAATTTTAAGTGTAGGTTACTTGGACATGGATCAAATTTTTTAATTTAATTTGAGTCCCAAAAAATAAACGTTAAAAATTGGGGTCAAAGTAAAAAAAAAACTTGACCTCTGCGGTCCCTACCAAATTACTCCGCCAATTTTTGGTCTAAACATTTGAAAGTTTACATAAAGGATATTCAGAGACAGGACAGGATTTTTAATCGGTTTGGGTTGAAAATT
This sequence comes from Euprymna scolopes, assembly GCF_053919585.1. Taxonomy (NCBI): domain Eukaryota; kingdom Metazoa; phylum Mollusca; class Cephalopoda; order Sepiida; family Sepiolidae; genus Euprymna; species Euprymna scolopes. Next base: position 74,645,532 of record NC_136495.1, on the reverse strand, counting down.
TGAGCTGCTAAGGGGTAAACTACTCAGCCCAAATTTTGGGTCTAAGCATTTAAAATTTATACATAACGGGTATTCAGACATGCGGCAAGCATTTTAATCAGTTTGGAGCGAAAATTTGGTTTCCAAGAAGTCAAAGTTAAAAGTTTGACCTTTGCAGATTCTACCAATTTTCTCCGCCAATTTTGAGTCTAAAGACTTGAAATTTAAGATCTAGGTAACTTGGACGTTTTATTTTGATTTGAGACCAGCATAATAAACGTTAAGGGCTAAAAATTGAGGTCCAAAAGTTATAAAAAAAATTACCTCTGGTGTCTCTACGAAATTACTCAGACAATTTTTGGTCTAAACATGTTATTACACTTCAATTTTGGTTTAAACGTGTGAATAAACTTCATAAAGTGTATTCACACGTGGGCCAAGTTATAAGCAGTACATAGGGTCAGAGCAAAGCCTGGCTGAACTGCTAGTATATCTATTAAAGTGAAATTGTCTCTGTGTGTGCGTGTGTCTGCGGATGTACATTTCTCTGACAAATAACTCAATTTTCAGTCTACAGACCTGGGATTTGACATAAGGAGTATTGAGATTTGGGAAAAATTTTTTAATCGGTCTTCAGCTAACAATTTAGCTGTCAAGGGGTCAAGATTCAACGATTTGACCTTTGAGAACTCTACCACACTCCTCCGCCAATTTTCGGTCTAAACACTTGAAATTTTAGATATAGGTTCCTTCGACATCGATCAAACTTCTTAATTTGATTTAAGCCCAAAACAATTAATTGTAAGGGCTCAAAAGTGGGAGCAAAGTTTTTTAAATTGACTTCTCAGCCAATTTTTGATCTTAACACTTGAAATTTTAGATGTAGGTAACTTGGGCATTTTTATTTTATTTGAGCCCAAAACAATAAATATTAAAGTGGTAAGAATTGGGGTAAAAGTTAAAAAAGTTTGACTTCTGCCGTCTCTACCAAATTACTCGGCCAATTTTTGGTCTAAACATTTTAAATTTTACATAAAGTGCATTCTGAAATAGGGCAAACTTTTGGATTGGTCTTTGTCCGAGAATTTGGCTGCCAATGGGTCAAAGTTAAAAAATTGACCTTTATTTTTTTTTACGGTCTCTAACAAGCTAAATTTTGGTCTTAAACATTTGAAATTTTACATAAAGGGTATTCAGACAGGCAGCAAGCTATTTAATCAGCTTTTTGGCGAAAGTTTGGCTTCCAAAAGGTCAAAGTTGAAAGCGTTGACCTTTGCAGAATTTACCAAACTCCTCCACCAATTTTGGATCTAAAAACTTGAAATTTTAGATGTCGGTTATCTGGACATGAGTGAAACTTTTTAATATATATATACATATACACATAAAGTTATGAACAGTATATAGGCCCGAGCAAAGCCGGGCTTAACTGCTAGTATTGAATAAAAACAATTATTTTATTCTTTATCAATCTAAAAATATATATAAATTCTCGTTGACACTTTTATGGGCTAAAAATAACTGTTTCTACATTGAGCTGACCGACAAGAATGAACAAGTTCTGCATATGACCTTAAACTATATCCAGTGGTGAGGCCCCAGCTTGCGGGCTTTGAGGAGTGTGTAGCCACCCTTTAATTGCTATTGCTCCCAGGTCCACTCTAAATAGAGACCGATTTGAAAAAACAAATATATTCTATTAAAAAGTTTTTCTTCAACATCTTTGGATTCGGCATTAAATAACCTGAAATGGGTTGATGTGCCGTAAAACAAAAACAGGCTTCAGTAGCGTAGTCATTAGATGTCAACACTCGGAACCCACACGTTTTATGTAGAAGGTTGAACAGAAACAAGGAAAGAATTCGACACACTTTTTTCTTAGTGAAACAGCAGACATTTATTTATAGGTGCTTTCCAGAATAACGCCTTATATCTGGTGCAAAAGTCTTCTCGTACTTCAATGTGCATATCATGACTCTCTGCCGTGTCGAACACGTGGTACTCTGTTTTTTGTCCAACAATATGTAGGACGCGTCTTTTCCTGTCGCTATTGGGCCACGTGTGTAACACTTTTACTTGTCTTTTTCGTTGTGACGTCACTTCGCACACGGCTCGGTCATTTGCATACAACTGCTGCTGCTATTCGCGCTCCATAGCTCCGTTACACTTGGAATCCCTCTCACGGTATCGCTTCGCCTAGGGTATTGGCCGAGTCACTGCTCAAGTGTAAGGGTATCTAAATTGTTTCAAAGATATGTAGAGCACGAATAAGTAATGTTTATCTGCTTTACATGTAAATGGGAATCTGGAGGCAGTCACAACCGGATTCAACATTCCCGGTATATGGAACTTCTTTACCATAAACTTCTACAACCCTATCCACTCACTCACATTGGTCTTAATTAATTGCAAGGTTGATTCTTCAGTTTCAAAATTCTTTCTCCGCTTAACAATAAGATGGCAAGGAAACCGATGCCTTAAAGGCTGCACATCTCATCGGCAGCCTTTAAGCATCTACTGCTGATTTTATAAACCCATCTGTAAATAATGGTTTCACTTAAAGGTTATCTAGAAATGATAATGGGAGTGTAGCTGGTATCGTTTTGTTGGGCTTACCGTCACAGGCCTTAGATAATTCAATCTTCTCTTGTGTGGCTACTGCCCAACTACCATCGGATACAACCATTACTAAGGGCAAAACTGCGTTGGTCAACACTTTCTAGCTGGCAATTTTTCATAATTCCTTTTTTGTCTTTCCTAAAAAGGAACAACACGCATCAACAAAAGAACTTTAATTCCAGTTCTGATTATTTAGATGAATTTTGGTTTTTTGTATTTGGAGTCTTTGGACTACTGTTCTCATCTTGAGTGTTATCTTCACAACATTTCGGTCGATGTAACCTCCAATCTTCTTCAGATGAATCCTGTCAAACTCTGGAATATTTCTGTCGAACTCGGGGATCTGCATGGAATTTCGAACAGAACCCCCTCTTTTTAATTCATGGGGGATAGCATGGTTTCATTCCGTCAGCCATGACTGGGTTGAAGTCCTAAGTCATTCGCAATTGTATCCTATGAAATGACGAATCTGGCTGCAGCCACAATTTAATTGATAAGATGGTTATTCGTAAGAGCTTCTCAAATCTTTCTTGGTATGAGCTGTTCACTGTTTTTCTTGTAGTTTAAAAAGACAACAATACGCAAGACAGTGACAAGACAAGAGAGATTATTGGGAGAAAAAATACTTTAAGGTAGAGTCTACTTCTGGAAAGGAGTGAAAACACTTCTGTTGGCAAAAATCGAGTTTCACACAATATAAAAACGTTTTCGTTTAATTTAATTTTCATTATCACAAATCGAAAATCCCATAAGGTTCGTTAACAAAAATATATTATCATTATTACTATTTTTTAACTTTTTATTAGCGAGGTGCTTTCTATTTCTCGTGAACGTTTCCCCACCATGGCTGTTCCCCCACCGCAATGCTTAAATATCGTCCTGTGCTCCGACTGAACAAACTAAACCTGTGATGATATGCATTCACATTAGACCCTCTACATAATCACAGTAGTGTTTGCTCAGAGATATAACGGCAATCTCCATTCACACTGTGTTCTGCATTCCTGAACGTGCTGCCTCAGAATTGTGTGAATGAACATGTATCATTGTCACATTTTGAAGTTCTGTATTGTCTAGATATTGTGATGTTCCTAAGTTTATGCATTTATTGGTTAGCTTAGTAGCCTCATTGTGTACATTTCTGATGAGCTCACGAAATAAATCGTTGATTTCATTTAATTTTGTTCATTTTATGAAATTATTTTTACATAATCACTTGAATTAACGTTAAACGTCACCATGGCTTAATAAAAGGAAAAAACAACTTTTTTTTTTATCTTATCTATGTTATGGTGACGGATTTAGCGAGAGTTTATTATGCCTTGATATTTTGGCATTGTGATTTTAAAGGTTAAAAAAAAAAGAACTTATCTATACTATAAGAAGACAAAATACTCTGCAGCCACACACCCTTCAAATTCAGTCTTGTGAATTTCTATCCCAGTGAGAATATACAATTCACCATGATGTGCTCTACTCTTTTTTGTCAGTGCCACGCCACAATTATCTAAATCTTTGCAAGTTCTGCATTCCTTGTATAAAATCACCAGTTTTCCATTATCATACGACGAAACGACAATGCCAAAGTAATGAATTTTCTATCCAGAAGATTTGTTGGTATAATTAACATGTGTTTCTGTGAAGCGATCAGACTTCACCATTAAGACAAGCACTTTCCGTATCCATTCAACTGGAGCTTTAAAGATATCAGTGATCTTCAATAGATACTACTGACTTCAAAAATCCTTTAAAGGTTCAATTAACAAAAATATATTTAAAGAATCAAATGAAACCTAACTAGCAAGGAGACACGAAGTTGTCCGGGATTGAATGAGGATAAAACATGTTCCACCCTCCTATACTTTTATTTTTATTGAAATCGTTGAAATCGTCCAGTTTTTAAATCAAATCTTGTGATAACCTGCTCTAGCCTGCAGTATACGGGGGATAGCTTTATATGCCTCTGCGCAGTGACTTAGTCCACAATACATTGTAATCTACATTACACTGAAGAGAAGTTACTATTGATTTTTAAAAAATCATCTGTAAAGAATGGCTTCACTTAAATTTAAAATGCAAACGTCACGTATCATGGTTCAATTGTGCTCTAAAAAGAAATATTCATTTTGAATGCGCCTCTGTTTTATAAACAAATCTACTGTTGATTTTATAGGTTGGACTTTTCTGCTTGTGTAGTGATAAAACTTCTTAAATGCATTTGTGACGTTAGGTTGTATAAAAGTGTTAACTTTTGTCAAAATCAGACTTCCTTCTTTAATCGGATTTTTTCAAATATCGATTTTCGATACTCATCAGATGCCTTCCAATACAAAACCTATGTAAGAACACTCCTAGACACATCAAGTACCTTTGTGTGAATTTTT